>NC_140940.1:123890468-123987968 GCF_014529385.1 Adiantum capillus-veneris
TATTTTCCTAGTTTATAGTGCCTTTCCTTTAGCCCAGGGTCTTCACTAAGGATTATCGTATGGTGTCCTGTGAGTGTACAATAGGGGGCGGGGGGGGGGGGGGGGGGGGGGGGGGGGGGGGGGATACCGTATATAGGGGACAAAAATAATCTTACCTTTTTGTTGCAGGAGAGTGTGTGAGTGGATATCTTAAGTGGGGTTGGCCCCACAAAAGCAGATCTGAAACGTCTGAAAAGATAAGCTACATGGAAGCAAGAGGAGAGGAGAAAAAATGGGACAAAATTGCAGAAATGAACTCACCGATTTTGTTACAGGTGTTGTCAGTATAAGGGTCATAATAAGCATCGATATCAACGTCTATATTAGCGTTGATATGGGCATCAATATCGGAATCGATATGCTCATTAAAATAAGTGTTAGTATTTAAAATTTTGATTTTTAGAAAAAATTGGATCTCCCTCCAATTTTAGCACAGCATATATCGACGTCCGTCAATGACATCGATAATTTGGCGTCAATAATGAATTGATCACTTGTAGTGAGAGTTTTGTGGCCTTAGGGGAGTCTCTCCCCTTTCTAAACCTAGCTCTGAACTCTTGTTGCACTCTGCTCAACCTTCACACCAACTCGTCATTACCCTCATATTCACTGGCTTGTTAGCTTCGAATGGCTCCCAAACTAGATTGTTGAATTGAACAAATCAACCAACATTATGTAGGTCGCTATGTGGCTTATTAGGAGTCCCAAAATTCAAGGAATAATAGTCCATGTTTTTTAAGCTCATAAGTCCACTTTGTGATTTATTACACTAAAGATTTAATTTTGAAACTTCTCAAATAATTCTAAAAAATGTGTCACTAAATATAACAACGTAACATATAAGTGTCCCATTAAAAACCTAATGTTAAAGAAACTCTCCTTTTCTTTCTAGACGAATTGGAAGGGGAAACAAGTAGTTTTTTCAAATTTCCAGCAATTCTTGTGAAGGGAAGTAAGTGATTTACCAGCCCTTCTCTAGAAGGACAAAACCCCTAGAAAGGGTGTTGCAACCTTCTAATTTTGGGACTGTCTATGAGTGTGAAGCCGACCAATGATTAAGATATATGTGTTTTGATTGTGTAGGGCTATAATGTTTTGATCCCTATTTTCCCTCCTTTGGATCCCTGCTGTGGTCGGTCTGCTAACTTAACCAATATTCTAGCTTTTTCTCCCCTGGCACTTTCCCACATTAAATGATCAGTTTAATATGAGAAAATCATTTAGGAGAACTAGATATTGATTATTATGACATGTGTAGTGGGCAACAATCTGTTTTTTGACCATATCTCTTAACTTCTGTGTGTTTTTCACATGACACATACATGAGAAAATGTTCTAAATGGTGTGTTTTATCTATGGTATGTAGGGTTCGGACTGATTCATAACGGTTTGTGATTTATGACCAAAACTGTATTCCTACCCCTTCTATGACGTGAAATGAAAAGTGCTTTTTTATGTACGTGCATGACCATAAGGCATTATGTGCATAAATCAACGTGTAAAACATGATGAAACAATCATGAGGCAACCTCTTATGTACTTGGTTAATCCATATATGCACTCGTCTGTAAAAAAACAATTACCGAGAGGGTGACTACGCAAAAAAATGACATAGAGAGAGAGAGACGATGACTATAGAGTTTATGGTTTCTCAGCATTGTCGAGAAATTTGCGGTCTTGCCAGGAAAGCAACGGGCTTATGGCTGTGAGAGTTTGTGAGAGAGCTCAACAAAAACTATATGAAGGAGTTAAACCATAGATGCCATGAAGACTAGGGTTTGGAAAGAAGTGCAATCAAAGAAGACTCACTCTTTCTCTCTTGCATTCACACACACAAAGAAAGAACGCAAAAGAGAATGTCAAAACAATACGAAGATGAAAACATCAAGGCTATGGTCATATCGTATCATGGGTAATATGAAAGGGTTAATGGATGAGTTAATGGCATTCAATCTTGGCTGACCAAATAGGCTACGAATTGTTCTTTGGAATTGTAGTTTTGTGCTTACCATAATATAGATATTTTGTCTAGTGATTGGGATTAATTGTGTGTACAAATCCTCTTGGTTCATAGCAAGATAACTACGCTTACATCAAAAGAAAAATTATAGTGTATGAGAGGTAGTATGATGGGATCCGGTGATAGAAGTATTTCATTGAGCCTTTCAGGGCCAAAGAGAAACACTATACGTTGTTGAAAGTGTATTTTACGGCTAATCCATACGTTAATTCTAATAGATTGTACAGAGTGAAAGCGATAGAAATGATCATCATGTGGGTTATTCATCTAGGATAGTATGTGAGAAATGTAGATATGAGAGAAGTGAAGAGATGAGAAGTTTCCCTCCCAAGCCCTATTCTTGCCCGTAGGCAATAAGGATACTGCAGGGAGAGATGTACCTGTAGCAAAGAGAACCTAGAGAGGATGAATGAATGAGAGAGATAGGTTTGGTTAAGGAGATGAGATTAGATACATATATATATGTTGGATTAGAGATGAAAATGAAAACAACAAGAAATCAAGAAAACATCAATGTAGAACACATCTTACTTGCAACCCTTCGGCACCATTATTGATGGAGAGAGAAGAAGAATGGATGATTCCACTTTGATTGATACGCCAAGTACAACACCTTCTTTGATTAGAGTTGATCTTCCAAGGATGGCGTACAAGAATGGCTAGTTTTCCTTTAGGAGAAAGTGTAGGCTTGGGTTTATGTTAATGGGGCTAAGTACAATTAGGCATTACTACTCACTCCCTCAAGAATTCCTCTCCTCAATGGCTTGAATGCTTGACCCCCTTCCAAGGAAGAAGAGGTCCCCTTTTATAGGTGAAGGGAACCCACAAGGGTTTACACAAGAAGAGAGGAGCCAGTGTGAACAGGAATTGGAAAAGTTGGAAATGAGCTGTCCCTGCATGATGTGGGCAAACTGGGGTCCAGTATTTTGATCATATCTCCTCAACCGTGGCTCCAAATAAAAAAGTAAAAATATGGGCAAAAACTTCAGCTCATTAGCTACGATTTTCATTTTAAAATCATTCTCCAATTCGGATTGGAACCTTGTGTAAAAAATTCATGAAAATAGGGTCCATTTATGGCAGCAAAAGTCTTCATGTGGTCTCCTTAGCCTTGACTTTCATTTAATTCCCAAGGACACCTCATGCCATATGAAAGCATGACATTTCTCCTTGACAAAGTTTTGTAACCATTCTTGCAATAATGCATTAAAATAAGTGTATCTTTGAAATCATGTCACCTAGTGTCCCACTAGGATTTGATTCTCTCCTAGTAGCTATTTAAAAAGAAATATAAGAAAAGTATAAAAAATACATAGAATATATATATATTGGAGTTTACCCTAGATATAGGATGTGAGATGATAATGAAATAGTAGAAATAAAGAATCAATGCTTTTTGCCCCAAGTTAAAGAGGCGGAGCTATTGACACTTTTCCCATAGTATTTTTTGATGGTAAAGTAAGAATACATTACCCTTGAGATAAATAATAAGATGAGATAGAAAGCTTATTTTTATACTTACATATGCATATGTACATTATAGGAAATATAATTATGTATCTAAAAAGTTACAAGATATCTCTTGTAGCATGTGTTCCCACTATGTACATGTCACAGCACGACAGCGTGCTTTAGAATCAATTAGGGGTTGTCAAAATAAGCTTGAACTCGTATGAGAGGGTCTGTCCATTTGAGTGGAGTAAGACACTCTTGTCCATACAATGCTTGAAAACGAGACATTCCATGTTTTTTAAGCTCATAAGTCCACTTTGTGATTTATTACACTAAAGATTTAATTTTGAAACTTCTCAAATAATTCTAAAAAATGTGTTACTCAATATAACAAGATATAACATATAAGTGTCCCATTAAAAACCTAATGTTAAAGAAACTCTCCTTTTCTTTCTAGACGAATTGGAAGGGGAAACAAGTAGTTTTTTCAAATTTCCAGCAATTCTTGTGAAGGGAAGTAAGTGATTTACCAGCCCTTCTCTAGAAGGACAAAACCCCTAGAAAGGGTGTTGCAACCTTCTAATTTTGGGACTGTCTATGAGTGTGAAGCTGACCAATGATTAAGATATATGTGTTTTGATTGTGTAAGGTAGGGAATGTTGAAGAAGGCAGAGTAGGGGGCTATAATGTTTTGATTGTGCAAGGTAGGGAACGTTGAAGAAGGCAGAGGGTGGGGACTCGGGAGTGCATGTAAGGAACCATTTAGTTTGGGGCCTTGGAGGACTGCATGTAAGGCACCATTTATAAAAGCTTAGGGGAGTGCATGTAAGGTGGCATTTATAAATGCTTAGGAGAGTGCATGCAAGGCACCATTTATAAAATACTTAAGTCATTCTGCAAGTGTCATCGTTTACACATCGTTTACTTAAGTCATTCAAGTACTTACAGTGTCATCGTTTACACATGGTTAGGCGAGTGCATGTAAGGCATTATCTACTTGCTCAAAAATCAAGTCTACTCACATTTTTGTTGTGAACACCTACTATCTCGCTCGTCTACTGCAAATCACACGGAATCTCCATGGAGTGCCTCAAGGTTTTGGCGTCCTTTATTTTTTGTTGCGATGCTAGTTTTATAGGGTTGTGCTGACACATCATCACTCACATGTTGCAAGGGTTGAACCATAGAGGGCGCGCTTAAAGCCCCTTCTCTTTACCGGTCCAAAGTTCTAAAGTCCTTTTAAGCCATTGTCGTCCGCAGAGGTCCGCGCCTTGAAATATGTAATTGTAGCGTCTGAAGTCATAAAGAGGGTTTTTTAATTCAAGTTTTGAAGAACATTTTCTAGAGTTCAAAGAAAAACTATGTATGTGAAGAAGGGTTATCTAAATGCCAATTAAATAGTACACGTGATATAGAGGCTTCTCTAATAGGGTCGAGTCTCCAAACTGTCACCATTAATGTTCTCTAAGCCTAGAATGTGTAGAATCGAGGCCCATTAGCTGTAATAGGACTAATTTTTGAAGTTTTTAAAGTAAAAAAGAATGTAGTAGGGCATATCTTTCGTTTAGCACGATTTGAAAGATTGTTGAATAGTCTATTAAATAGAGCTTATATGAATGAGTTTGAAATATTAAGAGAGAACATATATTCTTTTTTTAAATAATACACTAAAGACGTATTTGATAAAGATTAATGAATAACAGATAGTTTGTCTATGAACAGTAAAATTGAGATTTTATTAATATCAATATTTTATATTTATGTGTTTTAACTTAAAATGCATGGGTAGGCTTAAAATAAGTTGAAAAAGTAGTGGAGACCCAAAAATAGAGGTTTTATGAGTCGCGACCTAAAAGTTGCATTTTCAGCCAAAGAAAGATGTTTTCAGCCAGACATATTCCCGTTGTTTTGAGTACCTGGATTTCTCTGTTCTGAGTTCGTTTGTAAAAGTTATGATGAAAACAAACAGAAGACATCAGCAGTGTAGTCTACACAGGGATAGGCAGACATACAACATCATACAGCTCTCCCTGCTATCAACCAAGAAGTGGATTTGTTTCTTCATGGTAGACTATTGCAATTGAGATTATGAAGGTACATAATTATGTTATTTTACTTTGATTATCATGTTGAATTGGTCGCACGAGTATGTTCTTTTGGCTATTTTGTAGGCGGTACAGGAATCAATGTGTGAAACAGGATCGGTGCAAAGTCTCATGATAAAAATCTAACCTTCACCGATCGCTTAGCGATCACGTTCTTATCTTATTTTCGCAGGTATACTTGGTGAGAAAATCGAGTTGACTGAACGCCTAAAAAGCGGCTATTTTGAGAAGTCAAATGCTTTTCAAAGAAAAGAAGGAAAAGAACGACGGGTGGTGCGTTTGGGGATCATTCACAGATTTCCTCTTCTGCGAGTGCGAGTGCGAGTGAGATGCTGCATGTAAGCAGACTGAAGCTCGAGGGTGGTCGGGAGGTTCGAGCTCTGTACAACGGAGTGCGTCCATATTTAGTTGCTCCTCTATTGTATCAAAACTCTGCAAAAATTCATCAATACAAAGATCTCTTTCTCTATCTTTTGCTGTCTATCTCTATTATTCTATTCCTGTGACATTAGCCGCATTGGAAATGCATCATTACGGCCCTAAGCCACGTCTTCACTGCTAGACACATGAAGCAGTACCAAATGGTCGATGCCACTTAGGCCTATGTTTCAAAAAAAAGGTGACTAAATTCCACCCCACTTTGTCTCTCGCTGTCTCCCATCAATATACACTATCGGAGAGGGCATCCTCTTGTAAGATTCCTGTTGAAAAAAATATTAAGAAGCGTGCTTCCTTGCTCATTGCCTTTCCTTCTAATCAAGATGGGGGCATGTTTTGAGGCACTATTTATGATTAAGAAACAAACAAACCATTAAGAACAAATATCCTCTTCCCCACATAGATGAGTGTAAAAATCGAGTTGATTGAACGCCTAAAAAGCGGCTATTTTGAGAGGTCGTATGCTTTTTGAAGAAAAGAAGAAAAAGAACGACGGTTGGTGCGTTTGGGGATCATTCACAGATTTCCTCTTCTGCAAGTGCGAGTGGGAGTGTGGGTGCGAGTGCGAGTGAGACGCTGCATGCTAGCGGACTGAAGCTCGGGGGTGGTCGGGAGGTTCGAGCTCCGTACAACGGAGTGCGCCCATATTCAATTGCTCCTCTGTTGTATCAAAACTCTGCAAAAATTCATCAATACAAAGATCTCTTTCTCTATCTTTTGTTGTCTATCTCTATTATTCTGTTCCTGTGACATTAGCCGCATTGGAAATGCTTCATTACAGCCCTAAGCCACGTCTTCGATGCTAGACACATGAAGCGGTACCAAATGGTCGATGCCACTTAGGCCTATGTTTCAAAAAAAAGGTGACTAAATTCCACTCCACTTTGTCTCTCGCTGTCTCCCATCAATATACACTATCGGAGAGGGCATCTTCTTGTAAGATTCTTGTTGAAAGGAATATTAAGAAGCGGGGCTCCTTGCTCATTGCCTTTCCTTCTAATCAAGATGGGGACATGTTTTGAGGAACTATTTATAATTACTGATAAGGGGAGTGCCATGTAAGCAGTGTTCGGAAAAAAATCATTTTTCCAAACATACAAAATTCCTTTCCTTGAGCTTGGCAATAGGAAATTTTAGAAAATTAAGGGTATTGTTTGAATTTTTACACTATTTCTCTCTATTTTAGGCCATAGGGTGCTAGCAATAGGTGTTTTGTGGCCGGTATGTATACATCCTATGGCCTTGGGGCCATAGGGTGCTAGCAATAGGTATTGTGTGGCGGGTATATGTACATCCTATGGACTCCGGGCCATAGGGTGCTAGCAATAGATGTTGTGTGGCGGGTATATGTACATCCTACCATAGGGTGCTAGCAGTAGGTGTTTTGTGGCACGTGTATGTACATCCTATGGCCTTGGGACGATAGGGTGCTAGCAATAGGTGTTGTGTGGTGGGTATATGTACATCCTATGGACATAGGGTGCTAGTTACATGTGTTTTGTGGCGGGTATATGTACATCCTATGGCCTTGGGGCCATAGGGTGCTAGCTACAGGTGTTTGTTAGGCTCTTAGGTCAATGTGTTCGTGTTGCATGCGCAATTATATATTTTTTGTTGTATGTGTGATTTATATCTAAACAAAATCCCAATAGATCACAATTGCAAAAATAAATTTAATTAAACAATTAATTAATTAAATTTGTATACATTTGATTTTTTTTTTTGGGACGTTTAGCCTTCGCAGCGGTCTAATATAATTAAAATTACTAGAGATCTAGGCACAAAATGTTGGCGGTAGTCTTTGCCAGTGTGTATATCTTGACAATACAAGTGGGACGACACCTATGAAGCAAATTTGGACCCCACGACCAAAATCTGCATAGTAAAAAATTCATTGTAAATAGCCAAAATTCATAAGTTTTGCCCCCAAAAATGTGTGCTATTTTTTTGCTCATTATCGATCAACAGGCTTGAAAACCCATTATAGCAAGTTTTGGGGAAAATGCTAACTAAACACACTTGACATAGAAGGTTCTCTCATAGGGTCGAGGCCCCAAACTGTCGCCAAGGACTCGAGGCGCACTAGCCGGATTGGAAATGGTTCATGAAATGGACTCCAAATGGTCAATGCCACTTAGGCCTATGTTTCAATAAAAATTCCCACTTAGGTTTCAATAAGAATTCCTACCTATGTTTCAAATGGTCAATGGTCAATGCCACTTAGGCCTATGCTCAGGTGCCTGCAGGTGTCCCTGCTCATAATCTGAAGCTCAATTAGCTGCTCCACTAGTCTCTCTGTCAGCTGGCGGCTGGTCGTCCACAGCTTTGCTAGTAATACCAAAAATTAACTCCGCTCCCACTTTTTGGCCTCCCTAGCTTTATCTGCAAGTACTATAAACTAGTGTTGTTGTTCGTCTCATCCTTACCTAATACTACTTCGTCCTAAAATCGCTTCAAAATTGCACTCTAGCGCAGGCTTAATGTGGTTACGGATCATGTTTTCTTTTTAGGGAAAATTCCCAAAATACCCCTCTAATTTGTGGAAATTCCCAAAATACCCTTGTATCTATTTTGGTTGGATTGTTCAAGTTTTGTTATCTTTATTCCCTTTTTAACAATTAAGATGATGAAAATGATGAAGCAATTATGTCTAAAAATGACGAAGCAATTCGTCTCCAAAGCTTGCGTAACCGACTCAAATTCTAGTTTTAGCATCTTGTATTGATAGACAATCCGTCTTCTTACGAAAAGCTACAAAGTTTTTTATCTTTCAAGAAATTTAATCTCACGACCAAGGGTATTTTAATGGGATATTTGGAAAAATTGAAGGACAGTTCGGGAATTTATGGCTAAATATAGGGGGTGTTTTGAGAATTTTTGAAAGTTTAGGGATATTTTGGAAATTTGCACAAACGAAAGGGGTATTTTGGTCATTTTCCCTTTCTTTTATTATAGACGATGGCCACTCGATTCGGGAAATTCTTTTTACGAGCTCTCCTTTTTCATCTCTTCTTTGTGGTTGCATGTTTTTTTTTTTTTTTTTGGGTTGGTGGGCTGGGGTGTCAAACCCACGAATGGCATCATATTTGTTTTGACATTTTGTTGGACAAAACAAAAGCCTTATCGTACGCGATGGATCCCAATGATTCAAATGTCGGTCTATTTACAATCACGCCTATTTGTAACAAATTCTTGATCTAAGCTCTCAAGAAGGTCACTATGTATACTTATGTATATCGCGTGCCTTCAAGGATTATTTCTAAAACTCTTTATCTGTGAATTTTTGACAAATAAAATACACCCTTTTTCTATAAAATTTGTAAGTTTTTCTCCCAATTCCATTTTATGATACCCTTGTGTATGTGAAAATGTGAGAAAAAAAATACTTTATTGACCCCTTCTACTGCACTCACATCATGACAGTCACATAATTATTAAGTGACCCCCCCAAGTCTAAGCTAAACCTATATTAAGTTTTTGATGTTGTTGACAAGAACTAGCAATAGATACATACTCAAGTATGTGTGTATAATTTTACAAGCTGGGATCATTAAGGAAATCAAGAAAGATACCTCGGGTGAGGTTACAGGAATGCTTATCGATTATGTTCTCGTTTTAGTATAGCCGATGGCCACTCGGTTCGGGCAATTCTTTGTCGGAGCTCTGCTTTCATTATCATTTTTCATCTCTTCTTTGTGGTTGCATGTTTTTTTCCTTTGTCTGTTTTTTTTTGGGTTGGGGACGAAACCCATGAATGTCATCATATTTGTTTTGACATTTTGTTGGAGAAAACAAAAGCCTTTGAGAGATACCCCTCCCCAGGGGTCTATGCACGGATTATACAATTTACACATTTATGCAATTTTCAATATACATCACAGTTGTGGAAGCATTTGCATAGGGGAGGAATTATGAGAGCCCGACCAAGCATGGAGTTTAGGCCATGAGCCGGACTGCATCCAGAGGTACCTAGCGACTAGTCTTACCCATGAATGGGTGTTACCAATGAAAGTGTACTCAAGAAAAAATATATCATTGTGGAGGGTGAATATATGTGTACACCGCATTGCGGGAAGAGAGAGAGAGAATATAGTGGAGGGTGAAATAGAGTGCACAGAGACATAAGGAATTGACAACAAAGAATCTTTAAATGCTCATCTAAATGGAACATGCAACCTTGTATTAATGCAATGACAAGATTTGGGTATACCATAACATCAAAAAGTTTATGACAAAACAACTAGCAGAGCGCCGGACCCTGTGTAGGGATCGATCGGTCCACCCATCCACTTCCGCTCTACTACAGACAAAGAGAATTTCACTTCGCCGGGAGCGAGCCAGAACACCTCCATCCTACCTGAGCCAGACATAGGTGAGGCCGCTTCGCCTCCCTCCATGAATCCAAGCTCTTAAAGGATCCCAAATACCAGCAGGTGGTAGGATTTCAACACCAACCATACCAGTTTAGGCGACCCGCCTCTTCGATGCCCAGCATCGGGTGTTTAGGCAAAGCCAAGGCAAGATCCCCGACGGGTTAGCCATGTAGGTCATTCAACCCCCGATGCACTAACCGTGTAGATGAGCCTAACAAAAAGAAGAAGACCTATGCAACACCCCCGATCCAGCAAAGCCCCAGTTCAGTGACCCTTTAGTCTAAGGCTAAGCGATACAGGTGATCCTAGCCTTGTAGTGAGCTACCATGAGAAACATAACACATGAGTCCAATCACAATAGCACTTCCCAGATGCACAAACAATCCTTTTCCAAACAGTTAGACTGTACAGGGTCTCTACCCTTACACGTCTACCATAAACCATCTTGATCACTTCATGATCCAATCCAAAAGCCATAAACCATGAAACATAATCCAATTACATCACACGGGTGAGCTCTCCACCCTACTTGGGTGAGGCATGACCAATCCTGCATAACCACTCTAGAATATAACATGGCTGCAAAACTTTCAGCAGCATTTCGGCAGCATAACCCAATGCAAAAAAAAAATCAATAAACCACACCGGCTTCCACCATAAAATATCAACCATAATGCATGAGGAAATCTCAGCCCTTAACTATAAATCATAATCACATTGAACCAAGTCCCACACTTGGAGTTTGACATATCCCCTGCAATCAAATGGAGTCTACACACATGTGATCCTTAAGATGTGATTCTTTGATGCATAAAAAGAGTTCGACCAGCAAATAATCATGATATAAAAATCTAATTTTGATAACATCCAACCATGCAAAGTTGATGCATCACATCTGTACTTCACCACTCTAGCACATAGAGCTAGTTTTGACCTAGAAAGGTAAAAAGCAATCATAACCATGCATATGAGGTATGAGTTCCCATACATCATATGATAACATTCCCACACCATAAACATGATGCAAAACAACTCTTACCTTTAGGTCAACCATAAACCATAAACCATAAACCATAAACAACTCTTTGACATTTTCGGGAGCATGCAAAACATGCAAATGAAAGTGTTTGAGCTCAACTCAATGCATCAAGTTCAGCTCTATAATGTAAACTATCACTCCATCACATCACTTTGACCATATGATACTCACACAACAAACGGTAACCCCAAAAGAAAGTCACTTTATTCATATCTGCCTATGCGGTTCGGAATGTTTAACCATATACTCTCATGTAAGTTTAGGGCCATCTAATAATTTAAATCAAATCACCAAAACAAACCATAAAACATATTAAAACGGCTCGATTAACTCACGTCGTCATATGGTATCTCCCTTTGATAGCACTCCTACACGTATATGTAAAACATTAATAGAGTGATTAATAACTCGCATTCTCGAAGTGAAAACGGAGACCTAAATTCATTTATCATCAAGTTTCATCAAGATTTTCAATTGGTCAAGTGGGTTTGTCCATCCAGTGAATCTATATAGTAGTTCTCCAAGGGGCCTGGAGTCAAAAATTTTGGTTGTGTAGTGGGCAGCAATCTGTTTTTTGACCATATCTCTTAGCTCCTGTGTGTTTTTCACATGACACATACAAGAGAAAATTTTCTAAATGGTGTGTTTTATCTATGGTATGTAGGGTTCGGACTGATTCTTAACGGTTTGTGATTTATGACCAAAACTATATTTCTACCGCTTCTATGACGTGAAACGAAAAGTGCTTCTTTATGTACGTGCATGACCATAAGGCATCCTGTGCATAAATCAACGTGTAAAACATGATGAAAAAATCAGGAGGCAACCTCTTACGTACTTGGTTAATCCATATATGCACTCGTCTGTAAAAAAAAAATCACCGAGAGGGTGACTACGCAGAAAAATGACATAGAGAGAGAGAGACGATGACTATGGAGTTTATGGTTTCTCACCGTGCTTTAGAATCAATTAGGGGCACCGTGAAACGAGAGAGAAGATAATAAGCAAATAGAGAGAGTATCCTTCTTCTTCTTCTTCACGAGAGAGAAGAGTTTATGGAGATGGTGATGAAGAGCTTGCACCACTCCTTATAATAGATAAGTAATTCTGACGTCAAGGCAAGAGAGCTTCCACATCTAAGAGTGTATCTATCTTCCTTAAAATGAAAGAAGAGAGGTATTTATATAGGCTCTCAAGGCCAAAAGCACTAGCTAAGAATAGAGTGAGCAAGGAGAGACAAGTTGTCGCACGTTCGCAACTCTTCAATTTTATTTTATTATCTTTATTTATTTATTTTTTATGAGGACATGGATTTTGACGTGTGATTTAGAGACTCTAAGAAGAAGCTTGGCTTCCAAGTAAACAGTTCTAAACTAAGCTTCTCCTCTCTTTTTTAAAAAAGACTCTTTCTTTTCTAAAAACAAGCCTTTGCTTTTTGGTGGTTAACTCTCCCTCTAGCCCCTTGAGCTCTGTTAGCTTGAGGTCTTCCCTGAGGTCTTTGATTTCCCCCTCCTCCTGGACGAAGTTGATGATTAACATTCCCATTGTTGTTATTGTTGACAGGCGGTTCGTTCCGAACAAAAGGCGGATTGCCTGGTCTAAAATTCCCCTGGTTTTGAGGCGGTCTCTGGTTTTGGTTAAAATTCTGCTGATTGGAGTTCCTCTAACCTACCGATGGTCTGGGTCTAAAGTTTCCATAATTCCGATTCGGATTGAAATTTCTATGTTCATAAATGTCTACCAATCTTGTGAAGCTTGAGTTGTTAAAGGAACAATCCCTAGATTGATGACCAGGATCAAAACAAGTGTAGCATAAATGATCCTGTCTAGCTTTCATACGTAATAAGTTCTCTCTTCTTTGCTGTGGAACTCCAGATCCTTGTTCCTCCTTTGGACAAGGTCTTTTGATTTCACGAAGAGAAACAGGTTTTGGCTTCCTCTTTCGGTAGTAGATAACTCTATTTGAATAGGTTTTCCTACATCAAGGACATCTGCAAAATTGGTAAGACAAAGACTTTGGAGTCTAGTCTTCATAGGATTATGTAGTCCTGACACGAATTGAGCTACCTTAATCTCTTGAGTCATCCTTGCTGGAGCATACTTGACAAGGGTTAAGAAATGCTGGTAGTATGATTCCAGATCTCTGGTCCCTTGAGTACAATCAAGAAACTCATTCATACGGTCTCAATGATGAACTTTGTTTTGATAGTTCTTCTTAAGTTGGGTCTTAAGATAATCCCAAGTTGCAACATTAGGATCAACATTATTCTCTGTGCAATGGTCTCTCCACCAATGCTTGGCTGTTTTTTCCAGTTTGAACTTAGCGAGATGACAGCCTTGTTCACTGCCGATGAGTGAGCCAAATCAAAGTAGTCATCCATGCGCTCAATCCAATCTTCAAGAATCTTGCATACATATTCGCCTTCCCCGCTAAAATTTCCAGCTTGAGACTTGTGAAGCATAGCATCGATGTCTCTATCGATGATAGTGTGTTGAGGAACAATAGGTGCATTTGCGTTACCAACAGCCGCATTTCCTCTAGGAGGCATGGTAACTTACTGCACCATATCAACCAAGGTCATACTTAGCAAAATATTCTATTCCACTCAAAGTCCTTAAATCAAATAGAATAAACTTTTAAGATAAGAGGAGAATCAATTAGGAGAAAGAACAATGAATAAATCAATCAAGTTTCGATATCACAAAACTTTGGGTTCTCAAAAGTCTACAAGGTATTTCAGAAGTTTCTAATAAATCCAAGTGGCTCTAACATAATGTACTTGGTAATATCCATTGTGACGTCCTTCCACCAATGGAGCATAGTTGTCCCATTCCTTCAGCTATGTCTGATGGTTGACTCCAATAGTCCTTTACGATCTTCGGCTAGAACATCTCTTCGTTGACGTGTGAGTCATATCATTCTTGAGTAAGAGATTTTTTTGTTACAAGTACCTCCATTTTAGTGTGAATAATCGCCTTCCTGTACCCGAAGTAGTCATCGAAGAAAGCAGATTCCTTTAGAAACACATCCGGTGTGTCCATCCAACTGAGCTGTGAATATTTGCACAATCCGCAAGGCACCGAGGTCTGTTATAGGCATTATATGAAATCTTTACATTGCGAGGGTTGTAGATTAGTGACTTTCCAAATAAGTAAAGAATAACTTCCAACATTAGAAAATTTCGGAGGTCTTTTGGAGGGCCTTTTAGTAGAGAGAGAAAGAAGAGCCCCTCCAATGAGAGAAGAGCTTATGTTACGCAGAAAAAATCCTAATATTAACAAAATTATAAAAGATGTATTCAATAAGCAAACGGTCCTTGAAAACGGTCACCTTCTTATTAAATGTGAGTGTCTTTATCACGAGTTCGGCGCCGCTCATTCAGAATGTCTTACGTCATTAATGAAATTTAAAAAAATTACAAAACTCTCAACTAGTGTCAAAATTTGAAGATTCTGACACTGCCAGGGCGTTCGGAAAGCCCAAAAACATAAAAATCGAATGTCTACTTGCCCTTTTTTGACACTCGGAGAGGGAGAAATTACCAAAAAACCCCTAAAAATGGGTCTTGGGATCACGGCGCGCGAGGGACAGCTTTTGTTTTTATAAAGTGGCCTCTATGCGCTGTGATCCACTTTCTTGTCCCTCACGCGCCGTGATCCCAAGACCCATTTTTAGGGATTTTTTGGTAATTTCTCCCTCTCCAGGTGTCAGAAAAGGGCAAGTAGACATTCGATTTTTAGATTTTTGGGCATTTCGAACGCACTGGTGGTGTCAAAATTTTCAAATTCTGACACTAGTTGAGAGTTTTGTGATTGTTTTAAGTTTCATGGATGATGTAAGACATTCTAAATGAGCGACGCCGATCTCATGAAAAAACTCGCATTTTGTGAAAAAGTGACCGTTTCAAAGAAAGGCTGAAAAGTTAGGTTCATTTTTCAGAGTATTTAGTTGTCCGTTTGGACGCACTGAATAAGTGCAAAGGCATTTTAAGAAATTTTCTAGAGAGAGAAATAAAATTTCTTAGAAGGCCCTCCAAATGACCTCCAGAATCTTCTAATAAGGTATTGGACTATAGGAATGTCGATCATTGTTCTCGCACTATATTCGCCTCCATACATTAAACATAACAATGCTGAAACATCGCGTAGCCATTACTAAGAGTAATATGTTTCTAGCTATCCATGTTTCCTTTGTTGGTCTTAATGTAAGCTCGTATGCATTTGTATACAATATTTGGTTTGTGACAACAATTTTCTTCCCTAGCTTAGAATGTATCCACTCGATACACCCAACAGGAGAAGGTTTATGTTGAGGTGGTCTAAACTCGGGGATTCCCTACAACATAGTGATACTGATAGCCGTTTTTCGGCTCTTTGTAATTGCCACAATGAGTTACCTCACCCTACCAAAATCACCCAAACACTGTGGCTATCCCTACCATTTCACTGTACATAGGCGTGCGTCAGTCACGGGACTTTTCCCATATCTTCTTCAAAAACCCTCAATTAGCTAGCCATTGGGCTAGTTGAGCCAAAAAAATAAAAAATAAAGAATAAAAAAAATAAAAAATATAAGTATATTATGGCCCATGCATATGTAAATATTTCTTTGTATATAGGGCCTAAATAATTATTTTGGTATTTATTTAAATATTTCTACGTAGGTGTGTGTTATTTATGCTCTGTACATTGCCTCACCATTACCACAATTTTTTCTTACCATTTTTCATACTCTTTATTCCATATAGAAATATTTTCATGTAAGCTTCTCTTATATTTTGTGTAACTCCATCCCAACAAAAATCCAAAAAAACTAGTTCTATTTATGTGTATATTTTTTTCACTATTGTGATTTTTTCCTTCCTACATATATTCTCTATTACTCTCATAAATTAGACCACCAAAAATATTCATCTTTTTATGGTAGACTTATAATGAGAGAGATTTATTTTGACCCCTTTATATTTTTCCACCTATATTATTTATATTTGACATGTACATATTTTTTTAGACCCCTCAATATTTGATTTTCTTAGTTGTACTATTCACTTATATCCTAATCTCAACAATATCTTCAATTATAGACCTACCAAATAAGGTCAAGGGTAGGTGGCATGCATACATGCACTATGGAGGGCTCACTCTTGGAGGTATTCAAAAGAATCATCCAAAGAAGGACCCCACAAGGACCTTGCAGTGGAAAAAAACGATCGGTTTTGCTGAATTTTTAAAGATCACTTGCTCTCCGAATTTGAAAAGGTGATACAAACAAAAGTTATAGCTCGTGGGCTGAACTTTTGCCTCAAATTTTTTCATATTTTTTTGAGCTACGAGCTGTGAGCTATGATTTTTTTAGTGGACCCCAGTTTTCCCATGCTATGCAGCCACACTCTCTCTTCCACTTTATCATTTTCCTCTTTCACACACACTTCTCCACTCATCATCCCCATATTTCTCACCACTCCTCTCTGCACACTACTCACCTTCTCCTCAACCTTGAAGAATAAGAGAAACCATGGTGAACTCATACCTCCCACACACAATTCCATTCAAAAATTGACCACCTAGTCTCATTTTTCCTCCTCCAATTTACCCATATCTATAAAAAAACCACAAAATTCATCCTCTTCTCTTAAAAGACAGCATCATGGTGGTTGATTACTCAGCTTCAATTACCTTGTCTCTCAAGGAAGGTCAAGAGTGGAGAAGAAATGTACCGTCAAAGCTAGTGGACCGTCAACAAGCGTCAAAATCGGCCCTACTCAAGACACTTGGAGCATCAACCTTGTAAGAAATCCACCTTTTCTTACCTCTTAAGAGTTTTTCTTCCTTATTTGTATCCTACATGGATACTCCCATTGTAAATATCCAATTCCATTTGTAAATTAATACTAACTCTACTAACACTAACCCACTATGAAAAGTCCTATCACCTCCATTTCTCTCCTCTCTCTTTCCCCACCAACTTCTTGATAATTCCAAGCAAAAGAAATTAGATAAATGGCTGAAAATCTAACCCAACCATGGTTAGAGGAGTAACCCTAGCCTTCAAAATTGCTATAAAAGGAGGGTGTAGCTAGCACAAAAAGGGGGGAGCCATAAGCAAGAGCACTATGCTATAGCTTGAGAAGCCAAGCTCAACCTCTCTAGAAGGAGCTCTTGAGTGGAAGCTCATTGTCTTATGCATGTGCATGTGTTGTAATAGGGGATTAGCAAGGGAACTCTATGCCATTGTAAGAGAGAGAGTGATCATTCAATTGAGAGTAGGAAATCTATCATTTCTCCTACTAGTGTAAGCCCAACATTCGTTGAATCAAGGAGGGTGGATTTGGACTAAGCGTGGATACTTTGTCTCCCTTCCAACGTGAAGTAATGGACAACAATGATGCGTAAGTGTCTTGGTGTTTTTTGTTAAGTTCTTGATAGCTTGTCTCTGGTGTTGTCGTCAATCTAGCCATAAATCCCACATACTGTAAGAGGGCGACAGGGTGGAGAGGACTCCCCTGGCCTTAAGACAGTGATTGGGGTGGCTTTTCTTGTGATGTGTTGTGGTGAAATTTACGCAAGCTATGTTGAACAAATACTAATCTCACTTTGATTTGTCATGACAGATTTGTAAGAAGGTATTAATGCAACAAGCACCCCCTCCCCCTTTCTCTCTCTTTCTTAAATATATAGTTGTGTTTGTTTGATCATTGCCGATACGTTTCAAAGCAGCCCGAGCACTATCTCTCTCTCTCTCTCTCTCTCTCCCTTTCTCTCTCTCTCTCTCTCTCTCTCTCTCTCTCTCTCTCTCTCTCTCTCTACGCGTCCTAGTTCGCATCCAAAACTAGGTGGTGCCCCAAATTTGTGTAGGGTTAGGTTGCGGGTTTGTGTGTGTGTTTGTTGTTTTTTTTCCAACCCCAACCCAATTGAGCAGCACGGGAGCCTTGAAGGGTGTCTAGAGGTTGCTCTTCTTGTTGCCCGCCCCGGACCGCCTCAAATTGGTGCCGCCACTGAGGAACAGGCTTGTGTATGTTCAACCTTTAGCATAATCAAGTAGCTTGCATGAATCACGAGAATTTGTATGATCCCTTCATTCCCATTGCAAGGCAAAAGGTACACATAATTGTTAGTACTAAGTTGCAATTTCAACGTGTCATTCGTAGAATTTTAGGTCCTCTTAGGTTGGCCGAGATAAACGCTTCAGTAAATCCTTTTATTTTGCCTCTCATTAGGTACGACCTTAGTTTGGACGTCTATATTTTTGTTTTGTTTTAAGCATTAGGACATGCATAGGCCATGGATAATGGCCCAGGAATAGAGGTTTTTCCCTTTCATTTTACTCCACACATTAGAATAAACGTTGCAATTAGTAGAAAGATTCATTTTCAACAACGAATGGTGTTCATGTTTGGTGCCCAAAGAGCAGGAGAAATTCTTGCATCACCAAACCCTGTCATTCTACCTCTCATCAACTACCACACTTCTTTTGATGTACATGTGTTCATTTTATTTTAAAATGAAGTGCAGCCCGGCAAAATAGTGTGTATGTTTGTTTTTTTCTTTGTCCAAGTTGTTACAAGAAACAAAAAAACGATCATTGGTTCTAACTGGGAATGTGTGTGCAGTGAAAGTTCAATCCTTAGAGATCTAGCTCTATTACCAATTGAGTTGCAGGAGCAAGTAGTAAGGCGTCTCCCTCATAACAAGAGGGTGGTGAAGTTAAGACGGAAGGTCCTACGCGTGGATTCCATTTTCCTCTTGTTGTTGGGCACTAAGGAAGACCGCGCATTCATCCAACTAGTGTGTGCCCTAAGATTGGTAAATAGAGTGAAATTTGGCGTTTGGCGAGTGCATTTCACCATTGAGGAAGAATCTTCAGGAAACTTGCGGCCAGAGTTCACGCTTCATAGACTCACATTTGGTGAATTTTTCCCTCATTTGCGTCTTATTAATAGTCTTCCTTTCGCTTTCAACAAAGGAGATAGGGAGCTATTTAGAGCTTGTCTTAATAAAGAGAGCATAGAGAAGATTGCAAATTTGTATAAATTCTCATCCTTCTCTACTTTCTATGACACTTTGTTCATAGAGACATTGTAAATCTCTTTATGCTTTTGAATGATTTAACCATAATCCTAAGGAGTTTTTGTCCAGGAATTTTGTAGCACAAGTGGAGTCTTTAAATCTTGCAAACTTGATTGGACTTGATGAGGATGTTCTTTATGAAATTGTGAGAAGGTTGCCTCACTCCGACTGTGTGGAACTCGAAGGAAAGGAGCTCCTAGTCAATTGCTACTTTCTCACGGCCTTCGACGAGCATGAAGATCTAGTTTTTATACAAACCGCTTGTGCGTTGGGAATTGTAGAGCAAGTGCAATTTATCACTTGGGACGTGGTTGCTCTTTTGGATCCAGAAAATGAAGTTCTAGAGATTTCTGTTTATCGCCTTAGCTTTGAAGAATTTCAACCCTTCTTAGAGCTCATCAATAGTCTACCTTTTTGTTTTGATCAAACAAATCGAGACCTTATTGAAGCTTGGATAGCTGAAGAAGAAAACCTAGAGTGGTATTTTCTCACTTCTTCATTTGCAGGCGAGTGGTTCTAAATCTCTATTGTATCCCTTATTGTAACTCGTGTTGTAATCTTTCATAATAATGGAGAGCCAACGCCAAATGTCTGGATATCCTCTTTTCTTTGGAGAGCCTGGAGAGGATGCAGAATTATTTTTAGCAAATTTCAAGATGTCTTGCCGTATCAAGAGGATAGTAACCGATCAAGAACGTGTAGAAATGTTTGAGGTGGTCCTTAGGAAAGATGCTAGTACTTGGTTTGACTCTTTGCCTGAGGAAGTTAAGGGGAATTACACAGAAGTTTGAATCGTTTTAAGAGATACTTCTTTGATCCCCAAAACACTCAAAAACTATGGCAAGACATTGTTTCTCATAAGCAAAAAGACTTAGATGACTACTACTTGTACAAGCAAGAGTTTCTACGTCTTTGGGCTCTATGGATACGAAATGTTGCTAACCCTGGTGATGGTGCAGAATTTCTAAAGAAGGAGAGGTTCATAGCCGGACTCTTTCCTGACCTTAAGGTAAAAGTTGAGGCGGGTGCACCTGCTACCTTTGATGCAGCTGAAACTAGGGCTGCTGAGAAGTATAGGAAACTCAAGTGCTTAAGGGGGAGTTTCCAATAGAAGGTCTTAGACCCAAAGGTAAGTCACAAGCATCAACATCTAAGGAGCTTCCTGAGGTAACGGTTGAAGTGATTGAGAAGTTAAATGAATCCTTAAGCAGCCTGTCAATTCACCTTGCACAAGCCGTAGGTCCAAAGGGACAAGCAAAGAAGTCTGAAGAGCGAGACCCACGACCTAGGAGAGTCTTGCAATGTTGGAATTGCGGAGAGTCTGGACATGGGATGTATAATTGTCCTTGGCCCCGTGGAGAGCCAGGGAGACCTAACTTGAATTACCCAGTGATGAATGCAGGAGAAGGAGTTGGTCAACAACCAAGGCTTCTACAAAGGCCAAATGGACCAAGACCACCTCCACAAGGGGTAGAAGGAGTTCCACCTTTGCCAGATCCAAATGTGCATGTGGTAGAGGTGACAAATTCAAATGAGGTTGACATGGAAGCCAATGGCATTAAGCGTGGCCGACGAAAAGGTAAAGAGAAAGAAGGAGTCACATCACAGAGTGACCATGGACAAGGCAAGAAGGCAAAGGAAACCAAGGAAACCAAGAGGACTCGACGTCGTATCAACCTCCAAGACTTCCCTCTTGGACATGGTATGGCTCCGTACAACTTGTTGGAAGACATGAGAGGTAAGGGTCCTGATATTTCATGGCCTCAATTTCTTGCATTATGTCCACAAGTTAGGAGGGATTTAACAAGGGCAGTTAGCACTAGGAGAAAGGTAAAAGAGAGTGTGCCTGTTGTAAAAATTGCACAAGCTGAAATGAATGAGGACATTACACCGGTGCTAGACTGTTACATCAAAGGAAGATTGGTTAGGAAAGGTCTAGTGGATGGGGGTGCACAAATTTGCATCATGACAGAGGGACTCATGCAAAGACTAGGCATGCACATCCATGAGACACCTGAAATCAAAGTCAAGATGGCAAACAATAGCAAGGCTAGGTGCGTAGGCATTTGTAAAAATGTTTTTGTGGAGGCCTTTGGCATTAAGAAGGCAGTGGATTTTTATGTTATGTCGACCAAGGGAAGTGGTTATCCATTTATCCTAGGAAGACCATGGCTAATGAAAATGCGAGCTTTGCAGGATTGGGAGAGTGGGAAATTAATTTGCAGGAATGACAATCATAAGAAGGTTGTCTTTGACATGAAGGAGCAACGCCAAGAGGAGCTCCATGAAGAATCATCTCAAAGTGAGACGGAAGAAGGTTGGACCGATAGCACTTCAGAAGAAGAAAGTAGCGGCAGCATTACTGAAGAGGAGTCTTCCATCGAAGTCATGGGGGTAAGATTTAAGCCAAGCAACCAAGAGACCTCTTGTCAAGGCTTGGAGGAGGTAGGTCCTCAAGAGAACCAAAAGGTGGAAGATGAAGGAATGTTAGAAGGTATGTTGTCTACAACACTTACAAAGGATGAAAGAGAGGAGTTCAAATGTGTGCTAAGGAAATTTCCGAGTCTTTTTGCTAAAGACTACACCGATGTGCGTGGAGTAGATGTTGTTCAACACAAGATTGAGTTGAAGCCAGAGGCCACACCTAAGGCTCAAAAGCTACGAAGGCTAGGAGTCATTAAGGAGCAGCTCTTTTCAAGGAGGTAAGAAAGCTTCTAGCAGCAGGTTTCATTTATCCAGTGGAGAATTCAGAGTGGGTCTCTCCCGTTGTTGTCACTCCTAAGAAAAACGGCAAGTGGAGGGTGTGTGTGGATTATCGTCCACTTAATGAGGCAACAAAAAGAGATCACTTTCCCCTCCCATTTCAGGATGAGATACTAAATGAAGTAGCTGGTCATGAGAAGTACACTGTGTGTGATGGCTACTCGGGTTACTTTCAAATAGGTATCGCATTGGAGGATCAATTGAAAACAACCTTTATCACTCCTTGGGGTTGTTATGCTTTTAGAGTCATGCCATTTGGCCTGACAAATGCTCCTGCAACTTTCCAACGCTTCATGAACATGGTGTTTCAAGCATTCTTTGGAAAGTCCATTAGGGTTTTTATTGATGATTTTTGCATTTATAGCTCAAAATCATTGCATCTACAAAGGGTAGAAGAAGGTTTAAAGAAGCTCTATGACATGGGAGGTCAACTCAACCCCGACAAGTGTCACATAGCTGAGGATGAAGTGATCTTGCTTGGTCACAAGGTTTCCTATAAAGGCATTGAGGTGGATCCTTCAAAGGCAAAGGCTCTTATTGAGCTACCATCACCCAAGAGTCTTAAGGAGGTCATCTCTTTCATTCAGAAGGTGAAGTATATGTCACGCTTCATTCACTTAGCCTCGGAGTTGCTTCATCCTTTGCAAAAGTTAACACAACAAGTAGAATTTGCATGGTTTGATGAGATTGAAGAGTATTTTTGTAACATTAAAGTCATTTTGTCAGAGCTACCAACACTCATGCCTCCTTGTTGGGAGTACACATTCTTTGTTAGCTCTAGTGTTGGAAGGGAAACAATTGGTGCTGTGTTGCTACAACAAGATCCCCACAGTACAAGGATGCGACCCATCTACTTTGCTAGTAGGGTCATGAATGCTTTGGAGAGAGACTACACAGAAGCAGAACTCATGATGCTTTCTCTCATGTTTGCGGTGAGAAAGTTTAGATCCTACCTGCTACCAAAACCTTTTGTAATTCTCACTGCAGAAAATTTGTTCCCTTGGGCGTCATCTCAAATGAATCTTAGTACTAGGATCTCAAAGTGGATTATGGAGTTGCAAGAGTTTCAATACTCTTTCAAGGTAGAAGATAGTGTGCGTGCACAATTGGCAGGGATTCTCACTTATAGGGTGCACGAAAAGGAGATTAAGGTGCCTGAAGTAAAGACCCTACCATTGCCACCACCAAAAAGTATTCCTAATGCTTTTACTTTGTTCTTTGATGGAGCTTTTCGTCGAGCCACAGGAAAAGCAGGGGGAGGGCTAGTGTTGCTCAACCCAAGTGGAGAGGTGGTCATGAAAGAGAAGTTCAATCTACCAAGTTCAGCTAGCAACAATGAAGCAGAATATGACACTCTACTTCATGGTTTGAAGATGTGCATTGGCCAAGGGATACAACGCCTCATGGTAAAGGGAGATGCACTTCTCATTGTTAAACAGATTTTAGGCATTTGGGCATGCAAGAATGAAAGCTTACGGACAAAAGTTCATGCCATTCGTAGATTGTTTAATCAATTTGAAGAAGTGCAACTATATCATATTCCTAGGAAACAGAATGAAGATGCCGATTTACTTGCACAGCAAGTAGTTACATGTGTTGAGAAAGAAGTGCAGGTCATCATGGTGGCAGCAATCGTCAAGCAATCGAGATACCAGGGATTGGAGTCATTGACTCCCATTATTAGCTACATTTTGGAGGGCTAGTTTCCACAAGACTTCACGAAGTCTCAGAAGAGGAGACTCATGAAGAAGGCAAGCGTATATCTCTTCCTAGAAGGCTCCCTCTATCAAAGAGGGAGGGATCAAGTATGCAGAAGAGTACCAACTATTGAGGAAATTCCAGCCATTCTAAAAGGTTTGCATGAAGAAGCATGTGGTGGTCATTTTGCCCAAGAATTAACTGTGAAGAAGATTTTGCTTGCGGGGTATGTTTGGCCAAGTCTGCATGTGGATGTCCAACATTGGTGTAAAAGTTGTCACAATTGTCAGGTAAATGGGAATAGAAGATTGGTTTATGGTCCAAGGCAAATCGTGCTTGCAAATGGACCGTTTGAAAAGTGGGGCATTGATGCTATGGGTCCTCTGCCTAGGACAAAAAATGGTAAACTCTACATTCTGGTGGCTGTAGACTATATGACTAGGTGGGTGGAAGCACAAAGTGTGGCAAAGGTAAATGAGAAGACAGTGAGCAAATTCGTCTACACTCACATTTGTTGTAGATTTGGCACACCTTTGGAGATTGTTTCTGATAATGGTCCAGGGTTTAGAAAAGGATTGCTCACAGAAGTTTGTGAAGAGCTTCACATTCTACATCGTCATAGCACACCATACTACCCACAGTCAAATGGTTTGGTGGAGAAGGCTAATGGTGTCATTGCAGGAATCATTAGAAAGATGGTGCAAAACAAGACAAAATTATGGGATGACTTCTTGGATGGTGCCTTGTGGGCATATCGAACCACATTTAGGGAAGCCACGGAGTTCACACCATTTCACTTGGTCTATGGTCAAGAGGCTTTGCAGCCTATCGAGCTCAACATTCCAACAATGCGACTTCATGGCAAAGGAGCACAAGATGATCAAGAGGTATGGATGGATCGACTTCTTACGTTAGTGGAGCTTGAGTGGAAAAGAGAAGCAGCATATGAGTGCTACAAGAGGAAAGCCACACAAGCGAAAGAAACGCACGACAAGAAACTGAAGGACAAAGGCATCAAGGAAGGAGAGCTTGTGCTAAGGTATGACAATCGACTTGACAATCGTTTTGATGCCAAGTTTGAAACAAGATGGCAAGGGCCATACATAGTCAAGAAGGCTTTCAATTCAAGTTACTATCAGCTTATGGACTTGAATGGTAAAGAGCACTCCAGGAAAGTAAACGGGTATCGCTTGAAGCCCTATTTGAGTCGCCTTCTACCAAAGGATCTACCAAAGATCTGACCAAAGGCCGCTGTCTCATGTAAGTATTGCTACATGAAGCATGAGTGTAACTCCAGCCAAAATTCTGAGGGGCCAAACAATAAAGATCTCGTCAAGGACTCTGAAGCACTCTCTTTGGAAAAGATGCTCTATGATGGTACATGAATATACCATCATCCAGGGGGAGGGCTAATGATAGCCGTTTTTCGGCTCTTTGTAATTGCCACAATGAGTTACCTCACCCTACCAAAATCACCCAAACACTGTGGCTATCCCTACCATTTCACTGTACATAGGCGTGCATGAGTCACGGGACTTTTCCCATATCTTCTTCAAAAACCCTCAATTAGCTAGTCATTGGGCTAGTTGAGCCAAAAAAATAAAAAATAAAAAAAATAAAAAATATAAGTATATTATGGCCCATGCATATGTAAATATTTCTTTGTATATAGGGCCTAAATAAAATATTTTTTCATAATTATTTTGGTATTTATTTAAATATTTCTACCTAGGTGTGTGTTATTTATGCTCTGTACATTGCCTCACCATTACCACAATTTTTTCTTACCATTTTTCATACTCTTTATTCCATATAGAAATATTTTCATGTAAGCTTCTCTTATATTTTGTGTAACTCCATCCCAACAAAAATCCAAAAAAACTAGTTCTATTTATGTGTATATTTTTTTCACTATTGTGATTTTTTCCTTCCTACATATATTCTCTATTACTCTCATAAATTAGACCACCAAAAATATTCATCTTTTTATGGTAGACTTATAATGAGAGAGATTTATTTTGACCCCTTTATATTTTTCCACCTATATTATTTATATTTGACATGTACATATTTTTTTAGACCCCTCAATATTTGATTTTCTTAGTTATACTATTCACTTATATCCTAATCTCAACAATATCTTCAATTATAGACCTACCAAATAAGGTCAAGGGTAGGTGGCATGCATACATGCACTATGGAGGGCTCACTCTTGGAGGTATTCAAAAGAATCATCCAAAGAAGGACCCCACAAGGACCTTGTAGTGGAAAAAAACGGTCGGTTTTGCTGAATTTTTAAAGTTCACTTGCTCTCCGAATTTGAAAAGGTGATACAAACAAAAGTTGTAGCTCGTGGGCTGAACTTTTGCCTCAAATTTTTTCATATTTTTTTGAGCTACGAGCTGTGAGCTATGATTTTTTTAGTGGACCCCAGTTTTCCCATGCTATGCAGCCACACTCTCTCTTCCACTTTATCATTTTCCTCTTTCACACACACTTCTCCACTCATCATCCCCATATTTCTCACCACTCCTCTCTGCACACTACTCACCTTCTCCTCAACCTTGAAGAATAAGAGAAACCATGGTGAACTCATACCTCCCACACACAATTCCATTCAAAAATTGACCACCTAGTCTCATTTTTCCTCCTCCAATTTACCCATATCTATAAAAAAACCACAAAATTCATCCTCTTCTCTTAAAAGACAGCATCATGGTGGTTGATTACTCAGCTTCAATTACCTTGTCTCTCAAGGAAGGTCAAGAGTGGAGAAGAAATGTACCGTCAAAGCTAGTGGACCGTCAACAAGCGTCAAAATCGGCCCTACTCAAGACACTTGGAGCATCAACCTTGTAAGAAATCCACCTTTTCTTACCTCTTAAGAGTTTTTCTTCCTTATTTGTATCCTACATGGATACTCCCATTGTAAATATCCAATTCCATTTGTAAATTAATACTAACTCTACTAACACTAACCCACTATGAAAAGTCCTATCACCTCCATTTCTCTCCTCTCTCTTTCCCCACCAACTTCTTGATAATTCCAAGCAAAAGAAATTAGATAAATGGCTGAAAATCTAACCCAACCATGGTTAGAGGAGTAACCCTAGCCTTCAAAATTGCTATAAAAGGAGGGTGTAGCTAGCACAAAAAGGGGGGAGCCATAAGCAAGAGCACTATGCTATAGCTTGAGAAGCCAAGCTCAACCTCTCTAGAAGGAGCTCTTGAGTGGAAGCTCATTGTCTTATGCATTTGCATGTGTTGTAATAGGGGATTAGCAAGGGAACTCTATGCCATTGTAAGAGAGAGAGTGATCATTCAATTGAGAGTAGGAAATCTATCATTTCTCCTACTAGTGTAAGCCCAACATTCGTTGAATCAAGGAGGGTGGATTTGGACTAAGCTTGGATACTTTGTCTCCCTTCCAACGTGAAGTAATGGACAACAATGATGCGTAAGTGTCTTGGTGTTTTTTGTTAAGTTCTTGATAGCTTGTCTCTGGTGTTGTCGTCAATCTAGCCATAAATCCCACATACTGTAAGAGGGCGACAGGGTGGAGAGGACTCCCCTGGCCTTAAAACAGTGATTGGGGTGGCTTTTCTTGTGATGTGTTGTGGTGAAATTTACGCAAACTATGTTGAACAAATACTAATCTCACTTTGATTTGTCATGACAGATTTGTAAGAAGGTATTAATGCAACAAGCACCCCCTCCCCCTTTCTCTCTCTTTCTTAAATATATAGTTGTGTTTGCTTGATCATTGCCGATACGTTTCAAATCAGCCCGAGCTCTCTCTCTCTCTCTCTCTCTCTCTCTCTCTCTCTCTCTCTCTCTCTCTCTCTCTCTCTCTCTCTCTCTCTACGCGTCCTAGTTCGCATCCAAAACTAGGTGGTGCCCCAAATTTGTGTAGGGTTAGGTTGCGAGTTTGTGTGTGTGTTTGTTGTTTTTTTCCAACCCCAACCCAATTGAGCAGCACGGGAGCCTTGAAGGGTGTCTAGAGGTCTTGTAAGGTCTACGACCAATTGGTTGAGCTCTTGGATTAATCTCTATTGTATAATCAACATCATGCCTGGGTGGTAGATGAGAAAGTTCTTTGGAAAATACATCATCAAACTTTGTTATCCATTCGGGTTCAGGTGAATCTATCTTTTTCTCTTTAGGATTAAGCTTTACTGCGTAAATCCTCTCATTCTTCATATGACTCTTCATAAGTTTGGTAAAGTGCACTAGTTTGAGCTTAGGCTTTTCCCGTTTCCCAGCAACTATAACTCTAGCGTTTTGATCATTTTGAAAAGTCAATGAAGCGTCTTTACAATGTATGTGAGCATCATTGGCTTTAAGCCAATCCATTCCTAGGATTTTATCGTAAATTTTGATGGGTAAGACTCCGAAGTTTGCAAAAGTATTATGACAATCCAAAGCAAAATTCAAATTATCCACTGAAGTAGAAGATCTAACCTTCCTACCCGTAGCTTATTCTACTGTAAGTTCTGTATCAGGGTGTTCAGTTAGAATGAGGTTTTTGATGCACTTAGGAGATATGAAAGAATGTGTACTTCCTGAATCAACCAATAGGGTAAAATGGCTACCTTGATACTCCGCTGGGGTTTGAATAACTGAAATTTTTCATTCACTCCCTGATGTTCAACTGCAGCACGAACATACGTGTTTGCGTGATTTCCTTCACCTCTAGCCCCTTGAGCTTTGTTAGCTTGAGGTCTTCCCTGAGGTCTTTGATTTCCCCCTCCTCCTGGACGAAGTTGATGATTAACATTCCCATTGTTGTTATTGTTGACAGGCGGTTCGTTCCGAACAAAAGGCGGATTGCCTGGTCTAAAATTCCCTTGGTTTTGAGGCGGTCTCTGGTTTTGGTTAAAATTCTGCTGATTGGAGTTCCTCTAACCTACCGATGGTCTGGGTCTAAAGTTTCCATAATTCCGATTCGGATTGAAATTTCTATGTTCATAAATGTCTACCAATCTTGTGAAGCTTGAGTTGTTAAAGGAACAATCCCTAGATTGATGACCAGGATCAAAACAAGTGTAGCATAAATGATCCTGTCTAGCTTTCATACGTAATAAGTTCTCTCTTCTTTGCTGTGGAACTCCAGATCCTTGTTCCTCCTTTGGACAAGTTCTTTTGATTTCACGAATAGAAACAGGTTTTGGCTTCCTCTTTCGGTAGTAGATAACTCTATTTCAATAGGTTTTCCTACATCAAGGACATCTGCAAAATTGGTAAGACAAAGACTTTGGAGTCTAGTCTTCATAGGATTATGTAGTCCTGATACGAATCGAGCTACCTTAATCTCTTGAGTCATCCTTGCTGGAGCATACTTGACAAGGGTTAAGAAATGCTGGTAGTATGATTCCAGATCTCTGGTCCCTTGAGTACAATCAAGAAACTCATTCATACGGTCTCAATGATGAACTTTGTTTTGATAGTTCTTCTTAAGTTGGGTCTTAAGATAATCCCAAGTTGCAACATTAGGATCAACATTATTCTCTGTGCAATGGTCTCTCCACCAATGCTTGGCTGTTTTTTCCAGTTTGAACTTAGCGAGATGCCAGCCTTGTTCACTGCCGATGAGTGAGCCAAATCAAAGTAGTCATCCATGCGCTCAATCCAATCTTCAAGAATCTTGCATACATATTCGCCTTCCCCGCTAAAATTTCCAGCTTGAGACTTGTGAAGCATAGCATCGATGTCTCTATCGATGATAGTGTGTTGAGGAACAATAGGTGCATTTGCGTTACCAATAGCCGCATTTCCTCTAGGAGGCATGGTAACTTACTGCACCATATCAACCAAGGTCATACTTAGCAAAATATTCTATTCCACTCAAAGTCCTTAAATCAAATAGAATAAACTTTTAAGATAAGAGGAGAATCAATTAGGAGAAAGAACAATGAATAAATCAATCAAGTTTCGATATCACAAAACTTTGGGTTCTCAAAAGTCTACAAGGTATTTCAGAAGTTTCTAATAAATCCAAGTGGCTCTAACATAATGTACTTGGTAATATCCATTGTGACGTCCTTCCACCAATGGAGCATAGTTGTCCCATTCCTTCAGCTATGTCTGATGGTTGACTCCAATAGTCCTTTACGACCTTCGGCTAGAACATCTCTTCGTTGACGTGTGAGTCATATCATTCTTGAGTAAGAGATTTTTTTGTTACAAGTACCTCCATTTTAGTGTGAATAATCGCCTTCCTGTACCCGAAGTAGTCATCGAAGAAAGCAGATTCCTTTAGAAACACATCCGGTGTGTCCCATCCAACTGAGCTGTGAATATTTGCACAATCCGCAAGGCACCGAGGTCTGTTATAGGCATTATATAAAATCTTTACATTGCGAGGGTTGTAGATTAGTGACTTTCCAAATAAGTAAAGAATAACTTCCAACATTAGAAAATTTCGGAGGTCTTTTGGAGGGCCTTTTAGTAGAGAGAGAAAGAAGAGATCCTCCAATGAGAGAAGAGCTTATGTTACGCAGAAAAAATCCTAATATTAACAAAATTATAAAAGATGTATTCAATAAGCAAACAGTCCTTGAAAACGATCACCTTCTTATTAAATGTGAGTGTCTTTATCACGAGTTCGGCGCCGCTCATTCAGAATGTCTTACGTCATTAATGAAATTTAAAAAAATTACAAAACTCTCAACTAGTGTCAAAATTTGAAGATTCTGACACTGCCAGGGCGTTCGGAAAGCCCAAAAACATAAAAATCGAATGTCTACTTGCCCTTTTTTGACACTCGGAGAGGGAGAAATTACCAAAAAACCCCTAAAAATGGGTCTTGGGATCACGGCGCGTGAGGGACAACTTTTGTTTTTATAAAGTGGCCTCTATGCGCTGCGATCCACTTTCTTGTCCCTCACGCACCGTGATCCCAAGACCCATTTTTAGGGATTTTTTGGTAATTTCTCCCTCTCCAGGTGTCAGAAAAGGGCAAGTAGACATTCGATTTGTAGATTTTTGGGCATTTCGAACGCACTGGTGGTGTCAAAATTTTCAAATTCTGACACTAGTTGAGAGTTTTGTGATTGTTTTAAGTTTCATGGATGATGTAAGACATTCTAAATGAGCGACGCCGATCTCATGAAAAAACTCGCATTTTGTGAAAAAGTGACCGTTTCAAAGAAAGGCTGAAAAGTTAGGTTCATTTTTCAGAGTATTTAGTTGTCCGTTTGGACGTACTGAATAAGTGCAAAGGCATTTTAAGAAATTTTCTAGAGAGAGAAATAAAATTTCTTAGAAGGCCCTCCAAATGACCTCCAGAATCTTCTAATAAGGTATTGGACTATAGGAATGTCGATCATTGTTCTCGCACTATCGCCTCCATACATTAAACATAACAATGCTGAAACATCGCGTAACCATTACTAAGGGTAATATGTTTCTAGCTATCCATGTTTCCTTTGTTGGTCTTAATGTAAGCTCGTATGCATTTGTATACAATATTTGGTTTGTGACAACAATTTTCTTCCCTAGCTTAGAATGTATCCACTCGATACACCCAACAGGAGAAGGTTTATGTTGAGGTGGTCTAAACTCGGGGATTCCCTACAACATAGTGATACCAAGCTCTGAAAGTATTTGGTACAATGAAATCCGTAGACATCAACCTTTTCCTTTCTTCCCTGTTATACGTGGTAGTGACAAGTCTTTGTACTTCCACTCCAGTTTGGAAATGCTCTTCCACCATACGGCGAGAGAATATATCCACCCATATCCCTAAAGGTAAGATGTCAATTATCTACATACACACCCCATCACTCATGTCCGTTAGAACGATGAAAACCAAGATTCAAACTCAAGTATGATATCCTCAAAATAATATGTGCTATAGAAAAACCAAATCTTTTATAAGTGTAGAAGATCAAGAAGATATATAGTGTTTCTTGGGAGATACATAAATACGAAAGGGTCCAATGAACCAATTCTTGGTTCCTACAACTGAGGTTCTACCCCTATATTTGTTCACATCTCGGGCGTCAAAGTTTAACACTTCAACTTGTGCACTAAAAGTCGTGTCTTTCTCTTTATACCATTCTTTCCCCAGTGACACATCCTTGGGTGGTAATCAATTAAAATAGTTTACATGGGCATGTTGTTCATTTACATCATTTCTGTAGAAATATCTACTTGAGTTCACTGCTATTGGCTGTGCTCGAGCAAAGTCACTAATGCACCTTGGTTTCTCGTAGTCATCAAAGATAATGGTAACATTGTGAGGGTTGTACTTGAGAATGGGTCCATAGACTCTATTGAACCAATCCTCGGGTACATAATAGAATTGGTTGCCACCATTTGACTTCTTCCATAGTCTAATTATGACCTTCTCACAAAAGCCGTATCTTTGGTTTAGCATAAGGACCTTTTTCGTGGAAGAGAGTACTCAGGCTACCCTGGCAGATTTACTCACTTATAAAGACACTCTTGTTTTGGTTAAAGAAGAGGTGTTGCAAAAGAAGAAAGTCGAGACTTTTGTCATATCGGATGCTTCACTGTTATCTGATGGCTCTTATCAAAGAAGTCATGATGCTTCTTTTGGAGGCGTCACCATTTATGATGCACAAGGAAAACTTGTAAGGAAACAACGGTTGAAACTTGACGCAAAGAGTAACAATGAAGCAGAATACATGGCTCTTGAAGGTGGTTTGCACATTTGTTTGCATTTGGGAGTTAGACGTTTGCAGATCAAAGGAGATGTGTTGTTGGTCATGAACCAAGTATTAGGAGTATGGAAGAATAAGTATCCAAAACACTGAAGAATTTATGCATCAAGGTGAAATCATTGCTCAAAGAGTTTGAAGCATGGAGTTTGCAGCATATTGAGAGGTATCAAAATAAAGAAGCTCATGATTCTGGCCAAGAAATGATCACTTGTGTGTTTGTGTTGAAGGAAAATTCCCCTTTATATCATGGGAGAGAAGTGTTATCAAAGGAGATGGCTTTTCTGCTAAGAGGTGTCCTACTTGAAGGTTTACCTTCTTCCAAAGAGTATGCATTTATAAGAAAAGCCAAGAAATACATGAAAGGAAGTGATTTGGTTTTGCGTTGTGTGCCCTAGAAAGTCGGAATCTACAAGATCTTGGAAGAAAACCATGAGGGATCTTGTGGAGGAAATTTTGCCATGAAGATCATGTTGCATAAAATTTTGCAAGAAGGCTATGTATGGCCAAGCATTTAGTGGGATGTTAATCATTGGTGCAAGTCGTGTTTGCCTTGCCAGAAGATGGGAAAGAGAATTTTAAAGCCCAAATTGCGACAAACAATTCTAGCTTTTGATGTGTTTGAAAAATGGGGTCTTGATGCTATTCAACCCTTACCTATGACTAACAAAAACGAAATGCTTACATTTTGGTAGCAATGGATTATTTGTCACGATGGGTAGAAGCCAAGGCTATTAAACAGATTACCAGTAAGGAGATGGGGAAATTTATTTATGAGCATATATGCTGCAAATTTGGTGTGCCCCTAGAGCTACTTTCTGATAGAGGACCACGATTTAGAGAAGAGCTGTTTGATTTCTTATGCGAGAAGCTCAATATACAACATAGGTATAGTTCTCCTTATTATCCACAATGCAATAGTCTCAATGAGAGGTTCAATGGAGAGTTGGTAAAGGTCTTGACAAAGATGACCCAGACACATGGAGGACTTGGGGTTCAGAGTTGCCTTGTGCATTATGGGCCTACAAAATTGCTATCAAAATGAGAACATGATTTTCTCCTTACCACTTGGAAATTCCTGCACTCAAGTTGTTTTCATTGGGAGATGAAAAGGAAACAAATGCTTGGCAGAAAAGACTATTGGATTTAGAATGTTTACAATTGGACAGAGTTTTAGCTTTGAGCTGCTATGAGGAAGTGTCAAAGAAGCCTCAGCTAAAATCCAATGAGTGCATGGCGGATAAAAAAATTGAAAAGGGTGATTTGGTGTTGCGATACAATAGTACGTGGATAATACCTTTTATAAGAAGTTTCAAATCAAATAGGAAGGTCCTTTTACTATGTGAATAGATTTGATAATGGCACATATCAGTTGGAAGATTCGAGTAGTGCACAACATAAATACTGTGTCAATGGTTACAGATTGAAGAAGTATATGGAGTTTTTGATTGACAATTTTCACAGATGAGATGCTAAGAATAGAGGATAACAGTGTGGAAACATCTGAGGATACAGATGAGGTTTCTCGGGATGAGATGCAGCAGTTGTTCACCCTAGGAACCTCTCCTTGTCATGAATGATCAAGAAGGCAAGAGGGGGGTTGGCAAGCTATGTCACACATTTTTTGGATGAGCATAAAGTCACTAAGTAATGCCAAAAATCTTTTTCACGAGCCTCATGTATATATGTGTACATAGCCTTGCAAGCCTTGGAAGTGGCCATGTAAAAATTCATGTACAAAGGTGTGATTTTGCCAAGATGGAATGATAATGTTTTGGGTTGTTCAAGACTCCAAAATATGGTTTTTAATAAGTATTTTCAGTCTTGCTTCACAGCTCATGAATCGGACTTGTACATCGACATGAGTTATGAGCATCCGAAGTGGGCGATCTCAACTTAGAATGTGATTACGGGTGCATGCGACAAGGGAAGCCGGGCCAACTTGGGTGTCAAAGATTAGAAATTCTCATGTTTTTCATTTCTGGAGATATCCGCCGAGGTTATGGGCTTCGATCTGTGTGTTACTGTGCGTCATTAGATGGCCAGAACAACAGGTTATGCCTCAAGGAAAATTGTCCAAGAAGTCCTCCTGCTTAGGGGAGAAGCAAAGAACTAATTGGAAGTTGGGAAGCTAGAGGATATTTCTATGTGTTATGGGGATTATCCCACATAAAAAGGAAAAGGGAAAGTGGGGGGTATATAAGGCACATTGGGTGCCCACTATAGGGTATCAAAGGTGAGAGGAGCTCTCTCAAGGCTTGGCTTTGGGGGCTCGTGGGCTCGTGAGGAGGGAGATGGTGATTCTTTTCTATTCACACTACCTGGACAGGTGCCTGGCCACTTGTTTTGGTCCCTAGCCACTTGCCCTCACCCCATTCCTTGGTCAAAGCGTCACCGACAACTCATTTTCACCCAAAAAGACCAAAATGAAACCAATTAACAGGCGACTTGAGAGAGAGCCTTGTCGGCTAAGAAGAGAGAGAAAATTTTTGGGGATAAAAGATAAGAAATCCCCCATTTTAATAGCTACAACACCTGCACAACTTCTAGAGAGATCATCTTTGAGCAATAAAGAGTGCACCCCGACTTCAAGCGGCCATAACTCTTTCATCCTTCATGTGTTTTTTGCCTATGGATACTTTGCAGACATCTCCTTGAGATGATCTTTGTAATGATTTCCCTTTTTTCTCCTAATTTTGAGTGTGTTCCATGCTTGAAGGGCTTTTCATAAATCTCTATAGGTGTTTACCACATGTGTTTTCAGCCGTGCAATAGTTCTTCCTTTCGATGGTGTGGCTCGTGCAAGGCTATAGAGTCATTAATTTTCCTTCTTGTTTGCATGCTAGCAACATAATTGGTGGCTCAAGGACAAACTCCCTGGTCCTTGCACCAGTGCAAAAGGGCAATTTCTCGCTTGCTTTGGAGCACGTGGAGAACGAAGGGCTTTGGCATCCTCGAAAAAGTGCTCGTAGAGATGAGAGTGCCACTCACCCTTGGCATCGTTGGAAGTACTCAACTTGAAAGAAAAATTTCGTTGGAGCAATGCAAGTGGCGATGCACTCCATGGGTAAGTTTGTTATATGAATTTTTATACATCTCTCTCGTTTCATGGTGCCTCATTGCAATTGTATTGATACGCTTGTTTGTTGTAGTTTAATGGGAAAAATGTTGCTTAAAGATCACTACATGCCTCCAGATCTCCGACAAGCCATATAGTATGTCACTACACTTGGCATGGAGTATGAGTACATACACACATTCGTCAACAATTTCATACTATAACGCAATGAGCACGGACATGATACCTCATGTCCCGTGTACAGAGAAGCATGCTACAAGACCGGAGTGAGCGGGGTGCACCTATCTTGCAAGATATTGACACATTTTTCATTAATCCCTTGCATTCAAAACATGTTTAAAAGCACCTATCTATCGTGGAGCGTTTCACGTGGCACTTTAACCACCACTCAAATGATGGAATGATGCGTGTCTCTGCAGAATCACCCACATGGAGGTACATCGAGACTTAATGGCCAAAGTTTGGATTGGAGCCTCAACACTTGAGGCTTGGGTAGTGATGGTTTCAACCCCTTTGACACTAAGTCTACTTCATGGAGCTTTTGGTCTGTGGTGATCGTCAACTACAAAATTCCACCATGGGAGATAACCAAGAAGGGCAATATACTTCTTACCTTGCTTGTGCCAAGGAAGTAGAAAGTGGAAAATATTGATGTCTACCTTGAGCCCCTCATCAAGGAGTTGGAGAAATTATGGAGATACATCCCTGTTGTAGATGTCTCACTTGTAGAGGGGGAGAAAGAAGCCACTATGAGGGGAATCCTTATGTGGACTATGCGCAACTATCCTAGGCTTGGAGAGATTTTTGGTATCTCTCTCTCTCTCTCTCTCTCTCTCTCTCTCTCTCTCTCTCTCTCTCTCTCTCTCTTGAAGCTTCTCTATAATGATATGACATGTACGCAAGATTGTCCACATTGGCCCAGAATGCATGTCCTACTTACATGCCTAATTGGTGATCGAGAGGTCGGATGCCTTCCGCAATGTAATCCATCCAAACAGCCATTGTTTCTTACCTCAAGGTCCTAGCAAGCACAAGGATGCAACAAATGGGAAGAGGCCTCTAAAGCTTATGATGGCAAATTGGGCAACTATTTGGGAAGAGCACTACAACAACAATCTGGCTCTTAGTACTTCACCAAGAGGTATGTCAATGTATTCCATATTTTTAAACCTTCCATATTGCAAGGACTTAAAAATAAAAAACCTCTTGGATCGCATGCACATATTGAAGAATGTAGCCCACACCTTGTGGAACCACATAATTGGCAAGAAGAACTCATTGGGGGCGAGGGAGGATTTGAGGGTCTTGAAACGTCGAGTCTCCGTTGGCCAAGATACATGAGGTCGCTCAAGAGAGCTTTCACAAAAGCAAAGAAAGGTGGAAGTGTTCAATTGTATGGGTTGAAGTCCCATGATTGGCACAAGATGCTTCAAGTAATGTCATTTTCTTTATTCTCTCTATTGTTTGTTTTTTAGGACACATATGGTTTGTGTGTATGACTTTCTCTCACTTTCCCATCCTCTAATTTACACTGTAGTTCATTCTTCCGGTCAGTATGTGCATATACCGGAACAAGAAAGTCAAGGATGCTATTTTTAAACTTGGAGAGCTAGTAAAGTACACCACAGGACTCCACTCAACTACACTTTTTTATGTACACAATAACCTCAATTAGCACTGAGTGTATTCTTGTGTGTTTTCTTGCAAATTTGTGAGCTCCAAGGAAATTGAAATAGATGCTATCCCGGCCGCTCAAACACTTGCAACAAAAATTGTGTGTGTCATTGATGCATTTTCTTGATCAGTTCTTCTTAGTCAAGTCCACCTCTTGGTTCACGTGGTTAAAGAGATTGCTATATGTGGACTAGTGCATGCACGATGCATATTCTTTCTAGAGATATTTTTAAAGAGTCTCAAAGATTTTGTGTGTCTACGGGCTTAACCAAAGGCATGTATAGCCGAAGGGTGGATCATGCAAGAGGCATTTTTTAACATCTTAGAGTATTTGGCACAAGTTGATCTTACAATCACTACAACAAAAAAGGGGGCCTTCGACGCAGGTTTCGACGCACCCCATCGAAAAAACCGTCGAAATACGCATCCCTACATAAACATCACAATATGCATCGATATACGCGTCAAAAGGTACTGTTATCGACGCATATTTTGACGAGCCTAGCGACGCAGATTGCGACGACCATAACAAAATTTTTTTTTTCTTGGGCAGAGGATAAGCAGCCTGGCCTGTGCCCAGTGAAAAGATGGACACAGCCACAACCAGACTGCCTATCCTCTGCCCAAGAAAGCGAGGAGCACCAAAATCAACTGTGCTCCCGCAAAAATTTCGGCAGAGTTCCCTTCATTTTAACATAAACTTTTCCAAAAAAACCATATGTATATGCCTCCTACATGCTATCCATGTAGGATCTCACATGAGATTTAAGGCCAATGAAAGAAATGAAATGAACTTAGTGCAAAACCATAACCATAACGAACTTTGTGCAAAGCCATAACCAAATTAAAACCATAACCATCCATAACCATATTGATCAAAACCATAACCATAAACAAAACAATAACCATAAGCATAACCAAAAAGTTAAACATAACCATAAACAAAACAATAACCATAATCATGTCTATACAAGAACAATAACCATAACCATGTCTATACAATGACAATAACCATAACCATAACCATAAAGAAAACAATAACCATAACCATGTCTGAACAATAACCATCACCATGTCTGGACAATAACCATAACCATATATGTCTATACAAAAAAGAGACACAGAAGCGTGTCTGTGTCTCACAAAACATATATATGAAATCCACTGATGACTAGGCGTCACAACCTGTAGATAGGAAAAGTCACAAAATTAGTATTGATATTACTTCACATATACTTATTTAATTAAATCAACTCACACATATTGACGTCTCACCTCAATCGATCAGCGAGACTCTAAGGCCTCCCACTCTACAGACTCTCCTGAAGCATCAAGATCATTCAATACTTCATAGATACCTCTGCGATATCCACCTTTCTCCTCTTGGCGTGTCGGGGCTCGATGCATTGCAAGATTCTGTGTTTATACAAAAATCAAAGTAATAAGAATACATGATTCATCACGTTTTAAAAAACGCCATAGCTAGGATTGGATTGGAAACTCACAAACACATAGCGAAAGGTGTCGAAGCCTCTGCTGCCAAGATGAGATGTCTCCCTGGTCATCTGTCGTATCTGCGCGGCCTGACGCTACTGTCTGAACCGCGTGTCCGCTGTCCGCTCATCCTCCCTGATCTACTGCCACATCTCGTGTGGGATGCCTGAAGGCTTCGGCGAGCCGGTCCTGAAAGCCTGCCGAGCTGTATCTCGTCGATGTTTCACGGTGTCCTGTGCAACACCCTTGATCCACCTCCTCGGAAGATCCTTTGAACCCAGAGTAGGCTGATACTCTCTCATGATGGTCTCCACTATATAACTGATTTTGTCACGATCGTGCTCAGGCCAAGGTGTCAGAATGTTGGTCGAAAACTGCAGCTCCGCGAGCTGGCGAATCCGCTGTCTCATCTCAGTCCCGACACTATCCATGTAAACAGAACCATTTGTTCGTATAGTATAGAGGTTGGAGGCCCTAGGATCGTGTGCCCCCCAAGGTGTCCGAGGTGTGCTAAGAGGTGTGTCGAGAGGTGTGCCTAGGTAGGACGGGGGTCGTGAGCGAGGAGGGGTCGAAGCATCTGTGGACCCTCCTCCACAGCAACCCCCACCTCCACCTGACGATCGCCGAGTGCGCCTATGCTGCGGAGATGAGGACGTACCCCTGCCTCTGCCGCACCCATAGGTGTCAAAGCGGCCATGATGGGAGATCTCGCATGCCTCGGACCCGTAGGCATCCCCCCCATAGACGTCCCCCCCCCCATAGGCGTCCCCCCCATAGGCGTCGGACCCTTGGATGTGAAGCCCAGAGGCTTAGTACCCGTGCCTCTGGCTACCCAGTACTGAGATGCCTCTGCCATCTGACTGGGCGTCAACCGTGTGACGAAGCCCATAAATGCATATGCACTCATAGAAGCGGGATCTGGAAACTGGTCTGCCATACTAAAGGCCTGCACAAAGAAAGTAAAAGAAAGCGTCAGAACACCTTTGTTTAGATTAACTTTAAACTTAATTTTAAATCAACGTCTTCACACAAACACTTACAGGCCTAGGCCTCGACGAGTGAGGCATCATCGATAAGATCTTGCACCGTATCATCGTCTATCTCTAATTGCAGACATAAATCTGTCCCAACTTGTTCTGGCAGATTGTCTTCATCCATTGCATCTTCATCTACAAGTGTCATATCTGCCTCGTCTCTGTCATCCCTTGTATATCTGTCAGCTTCCTCTACCATACCTTCGTCCATCTCATCTAATGTCACAATAGTATCTGCGTCGTCTGACCGACTTTCCTCGAGGAGCTCTTGCCCTTCAAATACTTGTTTATTTCTTGGAGCAACCTGAACCACAAACCACCATTGTCGCTCTCGAGGGTCCGGTACAAAGACCACTTGCTCGCAATGTTCGGGGAGAGCAAATGTGTCGCTCGCATCTGTCCAAACCGTTGTAGAATCTATTTTCACAAGATTGTTTCCATCTCTGTGTACCGTTGCATTGCGACCAGAAGTAATCACCTTGAACCACTTCACATCCAACAAAAACATCTCAAATCGCCTGAAGCTGACTTTCAGGATATTTGACACCAGACCACAGTAATCCAGGTTGTGAGTGCTCTCATTCGTGTCTTTGGCACTAGCCCTGCTCTTTTGCATGAAACTAACCATTACCCCACTGTCAAATGTGTTTCTTCTGCTGACAATTTGTTGTGTTCTGAAATGCTTTCCATGCGACCACAGTGCCATGTATGTATGATACTTCCAGTCACATCGAATAGCCAGCTCTTCCTCTTCTAGAGATATGGGTTCTCCGATCTGTCGAGCTGCTCTCACTGTCTTGTCCAACCATGCCATTGTAGGGAATTCAGGTGGAGGAGCGAGATAGTCTGGCAAGGGTAAGCCTCTAGTCGTTCGGCTTCGTCTGAAATCGTGTCGCTCCCTATTGCGTCTCTCTTTCTCTTCTTCGTACCTTTCAAGCCATTTTTTCATCGAGTCTGAATTTAGTATACAGAACTTCATGATCTTTTCTCGCATGGCGTCGTTCATTTTCTTTGGCACCCCTTGCCCTTGCGGCTCCTCTCCCACCAGTCTTGCATCCTCCTCATCGCTCCAGAGTCAAGGCATTTTTGGGTCAAAAACGGATAGAAATTTGGTCGTCAAGACAAGAGACTCTTGCACCAGCCATCCTTCTGCCATGCTCCCCTCTGGACACGCTTTTTGGCGAACAAAACCCTTAAGTGTTTGCATGAACCGCTCTAGAAAGAACATCCAACGGCTGTGGACTGTACCTGCCACTGCAACCTCATCTACTACTACATGGACGAGCAAGTGCATTTGGATAGTTAGACAGCTCGTGGGTAGATACTTCTCAATCATGCAAACTACCTCAATGGAGTTAGCCCTTGTGACTGCAATAGATTTCTCTCGTATCTCCTTGGAAGAGATCCACCGCACTAGCTCTGAAATCTTGTATATGCAGGTCCGCACTTCCTCCATTAAACACCCCTTGATCGAAGAATGAATTGCAAGAACTTATGCCAGTCGTGCGATTGCAGTCCTGATAGTTGATCATCACGGGTGAATGCTGTCTTGAGATATCTCATATATCATGTTGGCGTCCTGAACTCTGAAATCACCCTTTTAACTTGTCGCTCCTCGCTTTTTAGCAATACCCATGGCGCTCTTGGAAGCTTTGTTTGGCCAGCTGCATTGGTGAAAGGCCACAGCTCTGGCATCTCTCCAGTTGACTACAAATCATCTCGTGAAGCTCGATTGTCTTTCATTCCCATGATTGTCTTCCAGAGGAGCTCTCCCACATTATTGAATATATGCATTGGATCCAGCAAATGGTTAATTAGTAGATCACCCCAGTACAACAATGTATGGAGAATGACAAACGTTTCATTCTTGGAACAGGTTGCCCCTCATGTTGCTCCCATCGGCGACGCCACTCTTGTACATGCATAGGACGACATTCGACGCGACCAAGCTGACCTTCCAGCAAGTGATGTCCATCTGGAAGATAACGGTGATCGCCTTGATAAATTGTCTTTCGAAGAGAGGCAGAATAGAGCACATCCAAAGACGGCCCGCAAATTGGACATGCATTGTATCCCGAAGTTGTAAGCCCTGCATATATTAAAGCATGATTTAGGCCAAGGCAAAGTGCTTGCGAATAGCGAGAATTTTGGAAATCAAGAACCATTACTAGAAGCTTCTCCGTATCTTGGCCAATCATGCATAGTCCACATAAGAAGTCCATGGATCCTTGCATGTTGTTGTCCTACTGGTTCAACCACATCTGCTATGTCGATCCCATGCCATAACTCCTGGAGCTCGTCAACTAGTGGAGCTAGATAAACATCCATGTTTTTTGCCTTGAACTTACTAGGTACAATCAAGCTTAATATCAAATGACCCTTCTTGATGGCAAGCCACGGCGGAGGTTGTAATTCATGAGGCACACATGCCAAGTGCTCCATGACGAGCTTCTCAAGCCAAATGGATTGACTCCATCCATTGCCATGCCCAAATTCAAATTTTGTGGTTCACTCTTAAAATGTGGCCAGGTATCTTCAATGTGCCTCCAAGCCTTTGAATCAATGGGCACCCTAAATGTTGCGTCAGTGGATCTATTCGTAGAATGCCACCACGTAAACTTTGCAATGGAACCACAACAAAACATGCTTTTTATCCTAAGAATAATAGGGAAATGCCGCAACACTTTAGCTGGCACTGTCTCGCCAACATTGCTCCGTACTTAGGACACGACAGACAATCTGCGAATTCATTGCGAAAAAGAATGAAATCATTTGGACATGCATGAATCTTGTTGTAGTCCAAGCCAACTGAGGTCAATAGTTGCTTTGCGTCTGGCCTGGAGGGGAGCATTTCATTGCCAGCCTGGAGATTTTGCTCCCGCAACAACCTCTTTAAGCCACATTAAATTAAAAAGCTTCCCAAGCACATCACCGTTGCAATTGGAAAATCTCTTTTGTAAATTACGTACCTAAACAAAGCAGTGACACTTGCATCTAACCACCCGTACATTGATTGAAGATTCAAAAACGCGAGACAAGTACGAAGCACAAATATTTTGGCGCCTTCATAGATTGGTTGACGTGCCAACTTCCTCAACACGTCTTCAGGAGATAGGCGCACGGCTTCTGGTGCTGCTTCATTAGCGTTCTCCTCGCTTGTCTGGAAGAAGACACCCAGCATCTGCTTCATGCCGTCGTCTTCTGTCTGTAAGCCCTTTTCTGCTTCCATCCTTGGCTCTATATTGGTCGGACCGTCACGCATAATCCTTTCTCTCTCTCTCTCTCTCTCTCTGTCTCTCTCTCTCTCTCTCTCTCTCTCTCTCTCACAGATGTAGGTGTTATGTCCCAAAAATCAACGCCCGTTCCGTAGGAGTCGTATCGTAGATTCTATACGATTTCTCTAGCAAACTCTCCGTACTTGTGCACATGCTCATTACATATTCTATGCATGTCCCAAAAATCAACGCCCGTTCCGTAGGAGTCGTATCGTAGATTCTATACGATTTCTCTAGCAAACTCTCCGTACTTGTGCACATGCTCATTACATATCCTATGCATGCGCAGGATCTGATACTTGCAGAGCGTGCACGAGCATGCAATCTTTTCCTCCATGTTAGTTGATGACGTTGCCATCTACAATGATTATGAAGGTTGTTTTAATATATATACTCCTCACAATGTAAACTACCTCGCATTCTCTAGTCTTGCCCGATCTCCGTACACCTCGGTCCAGAGGTGTACGGAGATCAGGACCACCAGGTCAAAATCTCGTCTTTATTGGTCAAATCCTATATGGGTAGACACATATGTGCACTCCCAGGTGTACATGGCAATGCATGTAGCAGGCAAAACCCCTTTGCCTCTTTTAGTTCCATAGTTGGTCAGCCAACCTAACTCTTTCACGCCGACTTTCTCTATCTATTATCTATCTCTCTCTCTCTCTACCTCTGTAGCTATCTCTAGTTAATTCTCTCTCTCTCTCTCTCTCTCTCTCTCTCTCTCTCTATATATATATATATATATATATATATATATATCACTCTCTATCTCTCTATTTCTCTCTCTCTCTCTCTCTCTCTCTCTCTCTCTCTCTCTCTCTCTCTCTCTCTCTCTCTCTCTCTCTCTCCGTACCCTATCTCTCGTTCTTTTTCTCTCGATCTCGCTCTCGCTATCTCTCTTTCTCTCTCTCTCGCTCTCGCTCTCGCTATCACTCTTTCTCTCTCTATTTCCCTATTTCCCTATCTCTCTCTCTCTCTCTGTCTCGCTCTCCACTTCCCTATCTCTCTCTCTCTCTCTCTCTCTCTCTCTCTCTCTCTCTATTCCCTATCTCTTTCTCTCTCTCTCTCTCTCTCTCTCTCTCTCTCTCTCTCTCTCTCTCTCTCTCTCTCTCTCTATTTTCCTATCTCTATCTCTCTCTCTCTCTCTCTCTCTCTCTCTCTCTCTCTCTCTCTCTCTCTATCTATATATATATATATATATCACTCTCTTTCTCTCTCTCTCTCTCTCTCTCTCTCTCTCTCTCTCTCTCTCTCTCTATATATATATATATATATATATATATATATATATATATATATATCACTCTTTACTTCTCTCTCTCTCTCTCTCTCTCTCTCTCTCTCTCTCTCTTTAATTTATACGAACATCTCTCTCTCTCCCTCTCTACCACAACAGAGCTCGTCGCTTTACACTAGAGGCATAATGATCGAACGAGCGACTGAGCTAGGGAGATCCAGACGCCCACGACTGCGGAGGACTACACAACATCGACAGAGGATGCAGTAGAGGATCCAGGTCACTTTGGCTCGACATGCACAACGCCGGGTCAGACTACTGACCATGGAGGAGATTGATGAGATTCGCCAGCGACCGATGCTGGATCTCCTACGATCTACCTATCCCAGCTAGCTGTTTTAGTTGCTTAGTCCACACCCAGCAGTTTAGGATTCCATAATAATTTATTTTGTCATTTTGTCATCTTGTTACTCTGGCTTTGTATCAGATCCACCACATTGTAACTTTCTGGTCTCATAGGTCACTTTGGCCTTTTGAAGACGTTAATATAACATTTCATTTCATTTCTCTCTTTAATTTCTCTCTCTTTAATTTCTCTCTCTTTAATATTAATTTCCTGCGCATACATCTCTCTCTCTCTCTTTTATATTAATTTCCTACGCATACATCTCTCTCTTTTATATTAATTTCCTACGCATACATCTCTCTCTCTCTCTCTCTCTCTCTCTCTCTCTCTCTCTCTCTTTAATTTCCTACACGCACACACACATCTGTCTCTCTCTCTCTCCCTCTAGATTTTTAATTTCTTATTTACACGCACACACACACACATTTCTCTCTCTCTCTCTCTCTCTCTCTCTCTCTCTCTCTCTCTCTCTCTTTAGTTTCTTACACACACACACACACACGTTTCTCTCTCTCTCTCTCTCTCTCTCTCTCTCTCTCTCTCTCTTTCCTACACACACACACACACCGCTCTCTCTCTCTCTCTCTCTCTCTCTCTCTCTCTCTCTTTCCTACACACACACACACACACACACACACACACACACACACACACCTCTCTCTCTCTCTATCTCTTTCCTACACACACACACACACACACACACGATGTAGAGAGAGAGAGACAGAGAGGGGTTGGGGGGGGGGGGGAGAGTTTCATAATACCAGTGCAGCAGGTTTTGGCCAAGAGATCTGAGCGCGTTGCAGGCGAAAATGGCCGCCTTCGCACGGGTTTTCCTTTTTTTTCCCCCAATTTTTTGCGTCGAAAGCTGTGTCGATATACTCGTGGTAATATCCGTCGATATACGCGTGGAAAAGTATGCCTTGCCATGCGTATTTCCACGCGCATATCGACGAATATTCCAATGCATATATCGACGGGATGCAAGTACGTCGATAACCGCGTGAAAAGGTACGGCCGTTGATATATACTGCGTCGATATCTTGATGTTATGTTGTAATGAAGACCTCACATGTGGTTAGACGAGGAGGATGCAAGGATGCCTTCACACTTGCCAAGTGGAAATGGAAAATTTGCTAACATGGATATGAATCTATCTCGAGCGGTCAATAACTTTTGTTATCTCAATACAAAGGTTATGACCAAGTGGGTTGACTTATGGACAATGGCAAACGAAAGGCTTTGCAAGAGAGAGAAGCATGTAAAGAAGTGCATGGAGGAAGGAGGACACCCCCAGTGACTAGACACCGCATGTTTCCCAGATCTCATTAGTGCGGAGTGGATTCATGAGAGAATGAACGAAGAAAAAGCACACGGATAAGACATCACCGACAAAGAATGGGAGTATGCAGGAGGCTGCATACCAAAGGTAGAGTACTCATATACCTAAACCATATTGTATATTTTTTCTTGATTTTATTGTTTTAATTGATAAAAGATATTTTCCTAGTTTATAGTGCCTTTCCTTTAGCCCAGGGTCTTCACTAAGGATTACTGTATGGTGTCCTATGAGTGTACAATTGGGGGGGGGGGTATGAGGCCAAAAAGATAGATTTTACAAAAGAGGATACCGTATATAGGGGATAAAACGACAATTTTGGTGCACGTAGATGACGTATTCCTAGTACTACTAGTGAATCCCTTGGGTCCTTTAGCTCTATGTGGTCAAAGGGTCGTTACTTTTGTACGTGCCACAGTGACAAGAATAGAACCACCATGGACTGTGGAATCATGGGCAACTTTGACACAAATGGTGATGAAGCTAGGTATTGTGGAACTATTAAAAGTATACTAAAGGTTAATTTTAGAACCTTTCATACCTTCATCTTCGAGTGCAAGTGGTTTGTAAATGGGTATAGACGGCATGAGAATGGCCTCTACATGGTGGACTCTAATGTCCATCACACATGGCGGTATGACAATTTAGTTTTGCTACACAATTGTGAGCACCTGAGTGACTACCTTTTATATTATTATTTGTTTGTAACATTAATTATACCAATGTTACTCACTTTGAGCTTCTCTTCTATAGGTCATCTATATTCCAACAATCCACCAATCAAAACTTTGGTTTGTAATTTCCGTAACACCTTTGGGGAGAACCATTTTTTCCACTAATGAAGTGGATACCATCTTCGACCCTCTTTCACCTCCTACTTTGGATGAGGAGAGACAGAGTAGAGGGAGATTGATGATTCAAGTCCGGCGGCCGCAAGTCTTAATGAGGATTATTGTCATAATGATGATGATGATGAGATGGAGGATGAGAAATTGGAAGATGATGAAAAGCCAATGCATCCACAAACAACATTCTATTTCTCTCTTTATTGATTGAAGAGCCATGGGCTTAGAATTGGATCTTGTAGGGATCTTTTGGAAGATGCTTCATAAACATTTGGCATACTTTAAGTTATGAATTTTTTTGGTCGTATCATCCATTCATCTCTCTCTCCCCCTCTTCCTCTAGTTGTGTGAAGCACGCTAAGTTATGTAAAGCAAGTGATAGTGATTAGTTTAGTTTTAATCAAGTGTATTCCCATATAGCTAACTATTGTTCCATGCTTTTATATCTTTTTTTAATTATCTAAAAATTTCATATAATGTTCTTACATCTTTGTTAAGGGGGAGGGAAACACCAAAATTTGAGGGGGAGGGAATGTTTAAGCCGAAATTTGAATGTTTAGGTGCTCAATTGCATTTCGAGAATAAACCCATAATTTTTGTGGCAATAATAGAGGTAACTATTGCGGCAAGAAGCGCAAAAGTTGACGCGATAAAATTTGAAAGGAAAAAAAGTCCCCCCCTCGCCCTTCTCTCTCTTCCCTCTCCAACGACTTTTGGACCTTCTCTTTACAGAACACGGTAAAAGGCCGTGGTAAACAATTAGCGATTTTCATAGTGGTCTTTGCAATGCCAATTCCAAGTGGCCAAACCAAAACCAATTTTACCCTAAGCGATATAACACGCATTGCCAACTTCTAGTGGCCAAACCAAAACCCGTTTTACCCTAAGCAATATAACACGCATTGCTAACTACTAGCAACCAAACCAAAATCTACTTTAAGCTAAGCAATCTAACGTAGATTATCGGCTATTAGCGACAAAACCAGAAGCCGTTAACCATAATAATCTAACCTAAATAGATTAGGACGGTCAAACCCTAATAACCAAACCTAAACGGCAATGTCTAAACGGTCGAAGATAGTCAAATTAAAGCCTAATATTAAAACCTCAAACTATATCAATCTCTAACATATGGTATCCTAACACTAGTATTTACAGCAACTACGAGAGGCCATAACTTAAAGAACATAAAAATATAATACTTAATTATAAACTATCCAAATCAAAATAACTCAATAATTTTGCTTATTAAATATTTTTCATTACCAAATAGCAATATTTTTGTTTGTGAATGATAACATGTAGTCAGAATTTAAAATAACAAATTTACTATAACTTTTTATATTTTAATACTCTATTTGTGTGTGTGTGTCGAATGTGTTTAATTATGTGTAGATATAAGTGAATCTATATTTATTTATGTGTTTATGTGCATGTGTGTAACTATGTGTGTGTGTGTGTGTGTGTGTGTGTGTGTGTATACAAGAAAAGAAAGCGATAGAGCACTCACTACAGCCTACGTGAGCACAAACTGCTTGAGAGACTCCTGCCAAACCTGCAAGAAAAGAGACACCCACTATGTCACGCACATAAAAATTAATACGCAATAATTTGACATAGATTTTGAAAATAATCTTATCTTTTTGTTGCACGTGTGTAATTATGTGTGTGTGTGTATACAAGAAAAGAAACAATAGAGCACTCATCACTACGGTCTATGTGAGCACAAAGATATTGAGAGATTGCCGCCAAACCTTGAAGAAAACACACACACACACACACACACTATGTCACACATACACATAAATACGCAATAATCTAACATAAATTTGAAAAATAATCTTACCTTTTTGTTGCAGAAGAGTGTGTGAGTGGATATCTTAAGTGGGGTTGGCCCCACAAAAGCAGATCTGAAACGTCTGAAAAGATAAGCTGCATGGAACCAAGAGGAGAGGAGAAAAAATGGGACAAAATTGCAAAAATGAACTCACCGATTTTGTTTTACAGGTGGTGTCAGTATAAGGGTCATAATAAGCATCGATATCAACGTCTGTATTAGCGTTGATATGGGCATCAATATCGGAATCAATATACTCATTAAAATAAGTGTTAGTATTTAAAATTTTGATTTTTAGAAAAAATTGGATCTCCCTCCAATTTTAGCACAACATATATCGACGTCCGTCAATTACATCGATAATTTGGCATCAATAATGAATTGATCACTTGTAGTGAGAGTTTTGTGGCCTTAGGGGAGTCTCTCCCCTTTCCAAACCTAGCTCTGGACTCTTGTTGCACTCTGCTCAACCTTCACACCAACTCGTCATTACCCTCATATTCACTGGCTTGTTAGCTTCGAATGGCTCCCAAATTAGATTGTTGAATTGAAAAAATCAACCAGCATTATTATGTAGGTCGCTATGTGGCTTATTAGGAGTCCCAAAATTCAAGGAATAATAGTCCATGTTTTTTAAGCTCATAAGTCCACTTTGTGATTTATTACACTAAAGATTTAATTTTGAAACTTCTCAAATAATTCTAAAAAATGTGTCACTAAATATAACAACATATAAGTGTCCCATTAAAAACCTAATGTGAAAGAAACTCTCCTTTTCTTTCTAGAAAAATTGGAAGGGGAAACAAGTAGTTTTTTCAAATTTCCAGCAATTCTTGTGATGGGAAGTAAGTGATTTACCAGCCCTTCTCTAGAAGGACAAAACCCCTAGAAAGGGTGTTGCAACCTTCTAATTTTGGGACTGTCTATGAGTGTGAAGCTGACCAATGATTAAGATATATGTGTTTTGATTGTGTAAGGTAGGGAATGTTGAAGAAGGCAGAGTAGGGGGCTATAATGTTTTGATTGTGCAAGGTAGGGAACGTTGAAGAAGGCAGAGGGTGGGGACTCGGGAGTGCATGTAAGGAACCATTTAGTTTGGGGCCTTGGAGGACTGCATGTAAGGCACCATTTATAAATGCTTAGGGGAGTGCATGTAAGGTGGCATTTATAAATGCTTAGGAAAGTGCATGCAAGGCACCATTTATAAAATACTTAAGTCATTCAAGTGTCATCGTTTACACAGTGTCATCGTTTACACATCGTTTACTTAAGTCATTCAAGTACTCACAGTGTCATCGTTTACACATGCTTAGGCGAGTGCATGTAAGGCATTATCTACTTGCTCAAAAATCAAGTCTACTCACATTTTTGTTGTGAACACCTACTATCTCGCTCGTCTACTGCAAATCACACGGAATCTCCATGGAGTGCCTCAAGGTTTTGGCGTCCTTTATTTTTTGTTGCGATGCTAGTTTTATAGGGTTGTGCTGACACATCATCACTCACATGTTGCAAGGGTTGAACCATAGAGGGCGCGGTTAAAGCCCCTTCTCTTTATCGGTCCAAAGTTCTAAAGTCCTTTTAAGCCATTGTCGCCCGTAGAGGTCCGCGCCTTGAAATATGTAATTGTAGCGTCTGAAGTCATGAAGAGGGTTTTTTAATTCAAGTTTTGAAGAACATTTTCTGGAGTTCAAAGAAAAACTATGTATGTGAAGAAGGGTTATCTAAATGCCAATTAAACAGTACACGTGATATAGAGGCTTCTCTAATAGGGTCGAGTCTCCAAGCTGTCACCATTAATGTTCTCTAAGCCTAGAATTTGTAGAATCGAGGCCCATTAGCTGTAATAGGACTAATTTTTGAAGTTTTTAAAGTAAAAAAGAATGTAGTAGGGCATATCTTTCGTTTAGCACGATTTGAAAGATTGTTGAATAGTCTATTAAATAGAGTTTATATGAATGAGTTTGAAATATTAAGAGAGAACATATATTCTTTTTTTAAATAATACACTAAAGACGTATTTGATAAAGATTAATGAATAACAGATAGTCTGTCTATGAACAGTAAAATTGAGATTTTATTAATATCAATATTTTATATTTATGTGTTTTAACTTAAAATGCATGGGTAGGCTTAAAATAAGTTGAAAAAGTAGTGGAGACCCAAAAATAGAGGTTTTATGAGTCGCGACCTAAAAGTTGCATTTTCAGCCAAAGAAAGACGTTTTCAGCCAGACATATTCCCGTTGTTTTGAGTACCTGGATTTCTGTGTTCTGAGTTCGTTTGTAAAAGTTATGATGAAAACAAACAGAAGACATCAGCAGTGTAGTCTACACAGGGACAGGCAGACATACAACATCATACAGCTCTCCTTGCTATCAACCAAGAAGTGGATTTGTTTCTTCATGGTAGACTATTGCAATTGAGATTATGCAGGTACATAATTATGTTATTTTACTTTGATTATCATGTTGAATTGGTCGCACGAGTATGTTCTTTTGGCTATTTTGTAGGCGGTACAGGAATCAATGTGTGAAACAGGATCGGTGCAAAGTCTCATGATCAAAATCTAACCTTCACCGATCGCTTAGCGATCACGTTCTTATCTTATTTTCGCAGGTATACTTGGTGAGAAAATCGAGTTGACTGAACGCCGAAAAAGCGGCTATTTTGAGAAGTCATATGCTTTTCGAAGAAAAGAAGGAAAAGAACAGCGGGTAGTGTGTTTGGGGATTATTCACATATTTCCTCTTCTGCGAGTGCGAGTGCGAGTGAGATGCTGCATGCAAGCGGACTGAAGCTCGAGGGTGGTCGGGAGGCTCGAGCTCCGTACAACGGAGTGCGCCCATATTCAATTGCTCCTCTGTTGTATCAAAACTCTGCAAAAATTCATCAATACAAAGATCTCTTTCTCTATCTTTTGCTGTCTATCTCTATTATTCTATTCCTGTGACATTAGCCGCATTGGAAATGCTTCATTACGGCCCTAAGCCACGTCTTCACTGCTAGACACATGAAGCAGTACCAAATGGTCGATGCCACTTAGGCCTATGTTTCAAAAAAAAGGTGACTAAATTCCACCCCACTTTGTCTCTCGCTGTCTCCCATCAATATACACTATCGGAGAGGGCATCTTCTTGTAAGATTCGTGTTGAAAGGAATATTAAGAAGCGGGGTTCCTTGCTCATTGCCTTTCCTTGTAATCAAGATGGGGGCATGTTTTGAGGTAGTATTTATGATTAACAAACAAACAGACCATTAAGAACAAATATCCTCTTCCCCACATAGATGAGTGTAAAAATCGAGTTGACTGAACGCCTAAAAAGCGGCTATTTTGAGAAGTCGTATTCTTTTCGAGGAAAAGAAGGAAAAGAACGACGGTTGGTGCGTTTGGGGATCATTCACAGATTTCCTCTTCTACGAGTGCGAGTGGGAGTGTGGGTGCGAGTGCGAGTGCGAGTGAGACGCTGCATGCAAGCGGACTGAAGCTCGAGGGTGGTCGGGAGGTTCGAGCTCCGTACAACGGAGTGCGCCCATATTCAATTGCTCCTCTGTTGTATCAAAACTCTGCAAAAATTCATCAATACAAAGATCTCTTTCTCTATCTTTTGCTGTCTATCTCTATTATTCTGTTCCTGTGACATTAGCCGCATTGGAAATGCTTCATTACGGCCCTAAGCCACGTCTTCGATGCTAGACACATGAAGCGGTACCAAATGGTCGATGCCACTTAGGCCTATGTTTCAAAAAAAAAGGTGACTAAATTCCACCCCACTTTGTCTCTCGCTGTCTCCCATCAATATACACTATCGGAGAGGGCATCTTCTTGTAAGATTCCTGTTGAAAGGAATATTAAGAAGCGGGGCTCCTTGCTCATTGCCTTTCCTTCTAATCAAGATGGGGACATGTTTTGAGGCACTATTTATAATTACTGATAAGGGGAGTGCCATGTAAGCAGTGTTCGGAAAAAAATAATTTTTCCAAACATACAAAATTCCTTTCCTTGAGCTTGGCAATAGGAAATTTTAGAAAATTAAGGGTATTGTTTGGGTTTTTACACTATTTCTCTCTATTTTAGGCCATAGGGTGCTAGCAATAGGTGTTTTGTGGCCGGTATGTGTACATCCTATGGCCTTGGGGCCATAGGGTGCTAGCAATAGGTATTGTGTGGCGGGTATATGTACATCCTATGGACTCCGGGCCATAGGGTGCTAGCAATAGATGTTGTGTGGCGGGTATATGTACATCCTACCATAGGGTGCTAGCAGTAGGTGTTTTGTGGCGCATGTATGTACATCCTATGGCCTTGGGACGATAGGGTGCTAGCAATAGGTGTTGTGTGGTGGGTATATGTACATCCTATGGACATAGGGTTCTAGTTACATGTGTTTTGTGGCGGGTATATGTACATCCTATGGCCTTGGAGCCATAGGGTGCTAGCTACAGGTGTTTGTTAGGCTCTTAGGTCAATGTGTTCGTGTTGCATGCGCAATTATATATTTTTTGTTGTATATGTGATTTAGATCTAAACAAAATCCCAATAGATCAAAATTGCAAAAACAAATTTAATTAAACAATTAATTAATTAAATTTGTATACATTTGAATTCTTTTTTTGGGGATGTTTAGCCTTCGCGGCGGTCTAATATAATTAAAATTACTAGAGATCTAGGCACAAAATGTTGGCGGTAGTCTTTGCCAGTGTCTATATCTTGATAATACGAGTGGGACGACACCTATGAAGCAAATTTGGACCCCACGACCAAAATCTGCATAGTAAAAAATTCATTGAAAATAGCCAAAATTCATAAATTTTGCCTCCAAAAATGCGTGCTATTTTTTTGCTCGATATCGATCAATAGGCTTGAAAACCCATTATAGCAAATTTTGGGGAAAATGCTAACTAAACACACGTGATATAGAAGGTTCTCTCATAGGGTCGAGGCCCCAAACTGTCGCCAAGGACTCGAGGCTCACTAGCCGGATTGGAAATGGTTCATGAAATGGACTCCAAATGGTCAATGCCACTTAGGCCTATGTTTCAATAAAAATTCCAACCCACTGTGTCTCTCGCTGTCTCCCATCAATATACACTACCGGAGAGGGCATCTTGTCAGATTCCTATTAAAAGGAATATTAAGAAACGGGGCTCCTTTCTCAGTGCTTTTCTTTCTAATCAAGTTGGGGGCACGTACTGAGGCACTATTTATAATCGCTGATAAGAACAGTGCCATGTAAGCAGTGTTCGGGAAAAAATCATTTTTCCAAACATACAAAATTCCTTTCCTTGAGCTTAGCAAGAGGAAATTTTACAATATTAAGGGTTTTGTTTGGGTTTTTACACTATTTTTCTCTATTTTGGGGCGGAATTTCTTCTTTTCCCCTTGCCTTGAACCGACATTTTTTAAATTGGAAACGGCATTTTTCCCGAACACTGCATGTAAGGCACGGTACGTCTGCAAGCAAGGAGGGACCGGAAGGCCTTCTAAGGAGTGCAGCTTATACGTGCGTATTGATGGGGTACCCGCAAGAAGCAGACGTTGCAGTCCAGTGCAAAGCCAACCTGTAGTCCAAGCTCCGCTAGTAGTTGCAGGCTTCAGGCCAAGCTTCGAGTATATAATATAGGCTGCTGATCAGGCGCTGTAAGCAAGAAGAGTGAAGGCGAAGCTCATGTGAGTGGGTAAGTCTTGTGCGCAAGAAGAGTGAAGTGGAAGCTGTGAGAGGGTATTGAATTATATACATTAAGCTAGTTAATTAGCCGCAGCTACGTCGAGACATGGAAGGATCAAGAGATGCGATAGCTGAAGCTGCTGCAAGCTGGGAGTGCGCGTTGGCCTGGTTGTTGGAAATGTGCGCTTTGGATTTCCCGGGGAGTGCGAGCATGACAAGAGGCCAGAGACACACTTTCCTGCTCAACTATGAGCAAAGGAGAGCACGTGAGCTCACGGAGGACGCGGTCTCGCGTGGGGAGGCCTACACGAAGATGTCGGCCAACGTGGGGCAATTCCACATCCTCACCACAGCCATGAACTTGCTAGAAACAAGGCTGGAGCAGAGCGATGACGGCACCGCTCCGTTGCACGCTGCGGCGGCTGCGGAAGCGATTGAAAGCGCCGAGCAGGAGATGCTGGAGATCGTTTCCCTCCTCCTTTCTGCCCTCGACTTATACCAGCACTACCCTGACCCTCGCGCACTTCCCTCCCACATCCGCGAAACGCTCACCGCGCTCGAGAATGCTATCGGTGCCGACATGGCAAATCTCAAGGAGCGCTACATTTCTGGTTCGGATTCTGATGAGTAGCGCTCAGGTGCCTGCAGGTGTCCCTGCTCATAACCTGAAGCTCAATTAGCTGCTCCACTAGTCTCTCTGTCACTGGCGGCTGGTCGTCCACAGCTTTGTCTACAGCTTTGCTAGTGATACCAAAAATTAACGCCGCTCCCACTTTTTGGCCTCCCTAGCTTTATCTGCAAGTACTATAAACTAGTGTTGTTGTTCGTCTCATCCTTACCTAATACTACTTCGTCCTAAAATCGCTTCAAAATTGCACTCTAGCGCAGGTTTAATATGGTTATGGATCATGTTTTCTTTTTAGGGAAAATTCTCAAAATACCCCTCTAATTTGTGGAAATTCCCAAATACCCTGTATCTATTTTGGTTGGATTGTTCAAGTTTTGTTATCTTTATTCCCTTTTTCACATTTAAGATGATGAAAATGATGAAGCAATTATGTCTAAAAATGATGAAGCAATTCGTCTCCAAAGCTTGCGTAACCGACTCAAATTCTAGTTTTAGCATCTCGTATTGATAGACAATCCGTCTTCTTATGAAAAGCTACAAAGTTTTTTATCTTTCAAGAAATTTTATATCTCACGACCAAGGGTATTTTAATGGGATATTTGGAAAAATTGAAGGACATTTTGGAATTTATGGCTAAATAGGGGGGTTTTGGAGAATTTTAAGTTTAGGGATATGTTGGAAATTTTGCCACAAACGAAAGGGTATTTTGGGGGCATTTTTCCTCCCTTTCTTTTATTATAGACGATGGCCACTCGATTCGGGCATTCTTTTTACGAGCTCTCCTTTTCATCCTCTTTTGGTTATTGCATGTTTTTTTTTTTTTTTTGGTTGGGTTGGGGTGACAAACCCATGAATGGCATCATATTTGTTTTGACATTTTGTTGGACAAAACAAAAGCCTTATCGTACGCGATGCATCCCAATGATTCAAATGTCGGTCTATTTACAATCACGCCTATTTGTAACAAATTCTTGATCTAAGCTCTCAAGAAGGTCACTATGTATACTTATGTATATCGCGTGCCTTCAAGGATTATTTCTAAAACTCTTTATCTGTGAATTTTTGACAAATAAAATACACCCTTTTTCTATACAATTTGTAAGTTTTTCTCCCAATTCCATTTTATGGTACCCTTCTGTATGTGAAAATGTGAGAAAAAAAATAATTTATTGACCCCTTCTACTGCACTCACATGAAAGTCACATAATTATTAAGTGAACACCCCCCCCCCCCGCCCGTCTAAGCTAAACCTATATTAAGTTTTTGATGTTGTTGACTCAAGTATGTGTGTATAATTTTACAAGCTGGGATCATTAAGGAAATCAAGAAAGATACCTCGGGTGAGGTTAGAGGAATGCTTATCGATTATGTTCTCTTTTTAGTATAGCCGATGGCCACTCGGTTCGGGCAATTCTTTGTCGGAGCTCCGCTTTCATTATCATTTTTCATCTCTTCTTTGTGGTTGCATGTTTTTTTCCTTTGTCTGTTTTTTTTTGGGCTGGGGATGAAACCCATGAATGTCATCATATTTGTTTTGACATTTTGTTGGATAAAACAAAAGCCTTTGAGAGATAACCCTCCCTAGGGGTCTATGCACGGATTATACAATTTACACATTTATACAATTTTCAATATACATCACAGTTGTGGAAGCATTTGCATAGGGGAGGAATTCTGAGAGCCCGACCAAGCATGGAGTTTAGGCCATGAGCCGGACTGCATCCAAAGGTACCTAGCGACTAGTCCTACCTGTGAATGGGTGTTACCAATGAAAACGTACTCAAGAAAAAATATATCATTGTGGAGGGTGAATATTTGTGTACACCGCATTGCGGGAAGAGAGAGAGAGAGACAGAGAGAGAGAATATAGTGGAAGGTGAAATAGAGTGCACAGAGACATAAGAAATTGACAACAAAGAATCTTTAAATGCTCATCTAAATGGAACAGGCAACCTTGTATTAATGCAATGACAAAATCTGGGTATACCATAACATCAAAAATTTTATGACAAAACAACTAGCAGAGCACCGGACCCTGTGTAGGGATCGATCGGTCCACCCATCCACTTCCGCTCTACTACGGACAAAGAGAATTTCACTTCGCCGAGAGCGAGCCAAAACACCTCCATCCTACCTGAGCCAGACATAGGTGAGGCCGCTTCGCCTCCCTCCATGAACCCAAGCTCTGAAAGGATCCCAAATACCAGCAGGTGGTAGGATTTCCACACCAACCATACCAGTTTAGGCGACCCGCCTCTTCGATGCCCAGCACCGGGTGTTTAGGCAAAGCCAAGGCAAGATCCCCGATGTGTTATCCGTGTAGGTCATTCAACCCCGATGCACTGACCGTGTAGATGAGCCTAACAAAAAGAAGAAGACCTACGCAACACCCCCGATCCAACAAAGCCCCAGTTCAGTGACCCTTTAGTCTAAGGCTACGCGATGCAGGTGATCCTAGTCTTGTAGAGATGTTGCCATGAGAAACATAATACATGAGTCCAATCACAATAGCACCTCCCAGATGCACAAACAATCCATTTCCAAACATTTAGAGTGTAGAGCGTCTCTACCCTTACACGTCTACCATAAACCATCTTGATCACTTCATGATCCAATCCAAAAACCATAAACCATAAACCATAATCCAGTCACATCACATGGGTGAGCTCTCCACCCTACTTAGGTGAGGCACGACCAATCCTGCATAGCCACTTTAGAATATAACATGGCTGCAAAACATTCAACAGTATTTCGGCAGCATAACCCAATCCAAAAAAAGAACCATAAACCACACCGGCTTCCACCATAAAATATCAACCATAATCCATGAGGGTATCTCAGCGCTTAACCATAAATCATAATCACATCGAACCGACTCCCACACTTGGAGTTTGACATATCCTCTGCAAATCAATTGGAGTCTACACACATGTGATCCTTAAGATGTGATTCTTTCAAGCATTAAAAAGAGTTTGACCAGTGAATAATCATGATATAAAAATCTAATTTTGACAACATCCAACCATGCAAAGTTGATGCATCACATCTGCACTTCACCACTCTAGCACATAGAGCTAGTTTTGACCTAGAAAGGTGAAAAGCAATCATAACCATGCATATGAGGTATCCACATCACTCCATGAGTTCCATATGTCATATAATAACATTCCCACACCATAAACATGATGCAAAACAACTCCTACCATAACTTCACACATGTGCAAAAAACAACTTTTTGACATTTTCGGGAGCATGCAAAACATGCAAATGAAAGTGTTTGAGCTCAACTCAATGTATCAAGTTCAGATCTATAATGTAAACTATCACTCCATCATGTCACTTTGACCATATGATACTCACACAACAAACGGTAATCCCAAAAGAAAGTCACCTTATTCATATCTGCCTATACGGTTCGGAATGTTTAACCATATACTCTCATGTAAGTTTAGGGCCATCTAATAATTGAAATCAACTCACCAAAACAAACCATAAACCATATCAAAATGGCTCGGTTAACTCACGACGTCATATGGTATCTCCCTTTGATAGCACTCCTACACGTGTAGGTAAAATTGTAATAGAGTGATTAATAACTCGCATTTGCTGTTGAAGATGATGAAACAGGAAACAGAAGGAAGATAGCAACTCAGAGTAGGAAGAAGATGGAGAAGGAGAAGAAACAGAGCTTGTGTACGAAATATCTGTAGTCTATCTCTTTGTATTAGAACAATAGTGTTTTCAAACTTAGAGCTACAAAGCTTATATGAAACCCTAAGAGATAAGGTGTCCTTTCACACCAGATGTCCCAGGGGGAAAAACCCAGTGGGAGAAAAGTGCCCCTGGTGAAGCGCGTATACACACTAACACTACTACATGTCTATAAATCCCCCCTGTAGTGAAAGTGTGAATCCGTACAAGGTAGCAGATCATCATGTGTATGAGAGTAAGCCCAAATCTTTTCGGAAAGCTTCAAACTTTTCTCGTGATAACGTCTTCGTAAATAGATCTGCAATGTTATCCTGTGTAGGACAGTAAGTTAGTGTGATCTCCCCTGCATGTAGCCTTTCCCTGACATAGTGGTAGTGAACCTCTATGTGCTTTGTTCTTGCATGAAATACTGGATTCCTTGCAACTGCCATAGCACTCTGACTGTCAGTGAAAATGGTAGTGGGTGCCTGTTGACACTCGCAAAGATCTGCCAATAACCTGCGTATCCATACACAATCAACTGTTGCCGTGAAAGTTGCCCTGTACTCAGCTTCACAAGTTGATGTAGCCATTGTGGGTTGCTTCTTGCTTAGCCAAGACATACATGCATTTCCCAAGAAAAAACAATTCCCACTTGTGGAATGTCGTGTGTCAAAATCACCAGCCCAATCTGAATCGTTGTAACCAAGAAGCTGCATAGAACTGTGCTTTCTATACATATCCCCCCTTGGAACATGGAAAGATTAGGGGTACCTGAAAGGTAACGAAGTATGCGCTTCACAGCTTTCCAATGATGCATACCTGGGCTGTGCATAAATCTGCTTGCTTTTGAAACCCCAAATTGAATGTTTGGACGAGTGTTGCCTGCCAAATATATCAAGCAACCAACCGCTGCTGCATAAGTATGTACATCAAAAGGTTCTCCAGCATCGTGCATGCTCAACTTTGATCCAGTTTCTATGGGTGTAGAAATTGGTTTACAATTTTGCATACCAAACTTGTCCAAAATTTTATGCAAATATTTTTCATGCAACATGTATATGCCATCCTCTGATTGCACAAACTGAATACCCAAGTAATAATGTAGCAAACCAAGATCAGACATCTCAAAGGTTTTTCTCAAAGCATCTTTAAACGCTTCAATTTCATCTGCAGTATTGCCTGTAAGAAGCATATCATCCACATAAAGTATTTGCATAATGAGAACTCCATCTCTTTTTTTGACATACAAAGTACTTTCTGTTGGACTATTCTGAAATCCCTGTCAATCAAATAAGTATGTATCTTCTCATACCATGCTCTTGAAGCCTGTTTGAGACCATACAAAGCTTTACGCAATCTACATACCTTTTTCTCTTGACCTTTTACAACAAAACCACTTGGTTGACTTACATAAACTTCTTCCTGCAAATCACCATTCAAAAAAGCAGTTTTGATATCCAACTGATGCACTTTCCAACCATGATGAGCAACACTTGCAACTAGTGATCTAACTGTGGACGCACGAAAACTGCCTGAAAACGCAAGTAGAGGCTCTGGAAATCACCTTGCTTTGATACCAATTGTTGAAGATGATGAAACAGGAAACAGAAGGAAGATAGCAACTCAGAGTAGGAAGAAGATGGAGAAGGAGAAGACACAGAGCTTGTGTACGAGATCTCTGTAGTCTATCTCTCTGTATTAGAACAATAGTGTTTTCAAACTTAGAGCTACAAAGCTTATATGAAACCCTAAGAGATAAGGTGTCCTTTCACACCAGATGTCCAGGGGGAAAAACCCAGTGGGAGAAAAGTGCCCCTAGTGAAGCGCCTATACACACTAACACTACTACATGTCTACATTTGCGAAGTGATAACGGAGACCTAAATTCATCATCAATATTTTCTATTGGTTAAGTGGGTTTGCCCATCTAGTGAATCTATATAGTAGTTCTCTAAGGGCCTGGAGTCAAAAAATTTGGTTGTGTAGTGGGCAGCAATCTATTTTTTGACCATATCTGTTAGCTTGTGTGTGTTTTTCACTTGACACATCCGAGAGAAAATGTTCTAAATGATGTGTTTTATCTATGGTATATAGGGTTCGGACTGATTCATAACGGTTTGTGATTTATGACCAAAACAGTATTCCTACCGCTTCTATGACGTGAAACGAAAAGCGCTTCTTTATGTACGTGCATAACCATAACACATGATGTGCATAAATCAACGTGTAAAACATGATGAAACAATCATGAGGCAACCTCTTTTGTACTTGGTTAATCCATACATACACTCGTCTGTAAAAAAACAATCGGCGTGAGGGTGACTACGCAGAAAAATGACATAGAGAGAGAGAGACGATGACTATGGAGTTTATGGTTTCTCACCGTGCTTTAGAATCGATTAGGGGTTATCGAAATGATTCTTGCTTTACAACAAGAGAGCGGTGATGAGAGCTACGTAGAGGTATCCGCCACGAAAACTTTCGGAGAGCGCGTACACCGTGAAACGAGAGAGAATATAATAAGCAAATAGAGAGAGTATTCTTCTTCTTCTTCTTCACGAGAGAGATGGTGATGAAGAGATTGCACCACTCTTTATAATATATAAGTAATTTGGACGAGAGAGATGGTGATGAAGAGATTGCACCACTCTTTATAATATATAAGTAATTTTGACGTCAAGGCAAGAGAGCTTCCGCGTCTAAGAGTGTATCTATCTTTCTCAAAGTGAAAGAAGAGAGGTCTTTATATAGGCTCTTACGTTCGCAGCTTTTCACTTTTATTTTATTATCTTTATTTTTATTTTTTTTATGAGGACACGGATTTCGACGCGCAGTTTAGAGACTCTAAGAAGAAGCTTGGCTTCCAAGTAAAGAATTCTAAACTAAGCTCCTCCTCTCTTTTTTAAAAAGACTCTTTCTTTTCTAAAAACAAGCCTTTGCTTTTTGGTGGTCAACTCTCCCACTTACCATTCAATTTTTACATTAAATTTGACCATCCAAATAGTATGTAACCAACTATAAAAACCGTAGCCAAACTATGCCACACCTTAACATCCTGACATAATTATGACTTTCCAATGCTGTCAATCAAAATTCGACGAAACAGATAGAAAGTTATTTTTCTTATTTTTAGAAGAGCCCCAAAAATTGGGGATCTTACATCCTCCCACACTTGAAAAATTCGAAGTGTCCTCACCTCAACATGAAGTCTAGATAATTTAGTCTCATTATATCGTCACGTTCCCAAGTGGCATCTTCCTGAGGATACGTTGACTATCTAACAAGGTGTTCAATAATGGTCCGATTACGTAGAGGCTTGATTTTGCTCTGAAGTATTTATTTGGGATATACTTCAAAAGTTCCATCGGTGGATGTAGATAATAGAGAATCATCAAGAATATGTCGTGGATCAGGTACATACTTCTTGAGTAAGCTGACGTGAAAAACATCATGTACCTTTATGTGCAGTGGTGACAATAGTCTGTAAGCTTGTTCATTAATTCGTTCTGTGATTACAAAAGGTCCACAATATCTTACACTTAGCTTCTTACACTTACCCATTGATAAAGAACTACGTTTGGGTTTCACCCTCAAGAATACCATATCGCCTTCTTCAAAAAGTCTGGTAGATTGTTTTGAATCAGCATAACTCTTCTGTCTATCTTGAGCAGTCTTAATATCTTGCCGTATAAGATCGGTTTGTGGTTGCATTTTGTCCAACATTTCTTTACATGCTTGAACTCGTATGAGAGGGTCTGTCCATTTGAGTGGAGTAAGATACTCTTCTCCACACAATTCTTCAAAACGAGACATTCCAATTGAGCGTTGGAATGATAAATTATACGTAATACCTAGTCCATTTACTTTGTTCATACATACAATAAGCTCTCAACATGTCTTCAATGATTTGATTTGTTCTTTCTATCTGCCCATCAGTTTGAGGATGATAAGCAGTACTAAAGGCTAAATGGGTTCCTATAGCTGAGAATAACGCTTTCCAAAAATTAGAGGTGAACTTCGCATCACGATCAGATATTATCCTTTGAGGTAGACCGTGATACATGAAAACACCTTTCATGAAGATTTGAGCTACGTCCTTAGCCGTAAATGTTGTCTTGACTGAAAATAAATGGGTCATTTTTGTAAGCATATCAAGAACCACAAAAATAGAGTCATATCCTAGAGATGTAGGAAGTCCTGTAATAAAATCCATAGATATGCATTCCCACTTCATTTGTGGAGCATCAATAGGTTGAAGCTTATTGGAATAACAAATTCGTTCAGCTTTAATATGTTGACATGTTAAACATCTTGTAACATAGTTCAACACATCGCGCTTTAGTCCTAGCCAAAAGAAACTCTTTCTTACAGTAGAGTAAGTCTTAATGTATCCTGGATGTTCTGCTATAGGTATATCATGAGCTTCTTGTAACATCTGAAGTTTGATTTCAGCTTGATTTGGAATACAAAGACGATTACCAAGTAAAGGTCATCACCTTCAACATGAAAGCCTTTGATTTGCCTTTCCTGCTTCTTTGTGTGATTATTTAAGTTTATCAAGTATTGGACTCTTAAGTAATACAGGTCACTACTCATACCTTCTCGAATAAGGTTAATTAGAGAAGTAGTAGAGGTTGTGACAGCTGCTACCATACTCTTCCTGCTCAAGGCATCGGCCACCAGATTTTCCTTCCCGGGTTTATACTTGATTTCAAAATCATATTCACATAACAACTCCATCCATCTTCTCTCTCGCATATTAAGGTCAGGTTGGGTGTAGATCCACTTCAGGCTTCTATGGTCGGTATGTAGTTCAAATCTCCTTCCAAGAAGATAATGTCGCCATACTTTAAGAGCATGCACAACGGCCAATAATTCCAAGTCATGTGTAGGATAATGCAACTCATGTACAGGTACGAGATTCATAAGCTACTGGTTTTCCTTCTTGAGATAGAACGCCACCAATTGCCTGTCCACTTGCATCAGTGAGCACAGTAAATGACTTTGAGAAGTCTGGAAGCTGTAGTATTGAAACATTCACCAAAGCTTCTTTGAGTTTCTCAAAACTAGCTTGAGCACGTTCATTCTAAGTAAAAAAATTTCTTTCTTAAGCGTATTAGTCAATGGAGATGCAATCTTAGCGTAACCTTCAATAAATGTGCGATACCATCCTATCAAACCAAGAAAACCACGTACTTCTCGTAATGATTTCGGTGTAGGCCAAGCTTTGACAACTTTGATCTTACTTGGGTCAGTAGAAACACCATCTTTGGATACAATAAATCCCAGATATTCCACCTTGTCAGTGAAGAAGGTGCATTTGCTACGTTTGGCATAAAGTTCATTTTGATGGAGAAGTTCAACTACTCGCCACACATGCTGTTTGTGTTCTTCTCAGTTTCTTGAGTAAACCAGGATATCATCAAAGAAGACAAGAAAAAAATCATCAAGATATTCTCGAAACACATCGGTCATAAGACGATTAAAAGTTGCAGGAGGGTTAGTAAGTCCAAAAGGCATAACTGTAAATTCATAATGTCCAAAACGAGTATTAAATCCGGTCTTTGGTATGTCCTCCTCCTTGATTCGAATTTGGTGATACCCTGATCTAAAATCAATCTTTGTGAAGATAGAAGATCCATGTAATCGATCAAGCAATTCGTCAATCCTTGGTATTGTATACTTATTCTTGACTGTTACCTGGTTCAATCCATGATAATCAATACAGAGACATAAAGTACCATCCTTCTTCCTATTAAAGAGAGCAGGAGTACTCCATGGAGAAACACTAGGTCGAATGAAGCCTTGTTCAAGAACTTGTGTCAACTGCTCCTTGAGTTCCGCAAATTCGGGTACTGACATCTTGTAAGGTCTACGACCAATTGGTTGAACTCCTGGAGTAAGCTCTATTGCATGATCAACATCATGCCTCGGTGGTAGATGAGAAAGTTATTTCGGAAATACATCATCAAACTTTGTTATCCATTCGGGTTCAGGTGAATCTATCTTTTTCTCTTTAGGATTAAGCTTTACTGCGTAAATCCTCTCATTCTTCATATGACTCTTCATAAGTTTGGTAAAGTGCACTAGTTTGAGCTTAGGCTTTTCCCGTTTCCCAGCAACTGTAACTCTAGCGTTTTGATCATTTTGAAAAGTCAATGAAGCGTCTTTACAATGTATGTGAGCATCATTGGCTTTAAGCCAATCCATTCCTAGGATTTTATCGTAAATTTTGATGGGTAAGACTCCGAAGTTTGCAAAAGTATTATGACAATCCAAAGCAAAATTCAAATTATCCACTAAAGTAGAAGATCTAACCTTCCTACCCATAGCTAATTCTACTGTAAGGTCTGTATCAGGATGTTCAATTAGAATGAGGTTTCTGATGCACTTAGGAGATATGAAAGAATGTGTACTTCCTGAATCAACCAATAGGGTAAAATGGCTACCTTGATACTCCGCTAGGGTTTGAATAACTGAAATTGTTCATTCACTCCCTGATGTTCAACTGCAGTATGAACATACGCGTTTGCCCGATTTCCTTCACTTCTAGCCCGTTGAGCTCTGTTAGCTTGAGGTCTTCCTGAGGTCTTTGATTTCCCCCTCCTCTTGGACGAAGTTGATCATTAACATTCCCATTGTTGTTATTGTTGACAGGTGGTCCGTTCCAAACAAAAGGCGGATTGCCTGGTTTAGAATTACCCTGGTTTTGGTTAAAATTTTGCTGATTGAAGTTCCTCTAACCTGCCGATGGTCTGGGTCTAAAGTTTCCATAATTCTGATTCGGATTGAAATTTCTATGTTCATAAATGTCCACCAATCCACCAATCTTGTGAAGCTTGAGTTGTTAAAGGGACAATCCCTAAAACTGATGACCAGGATCAAAACAAGTGTAGCATAAATGATCCTGTCTAGCTTACATACGTAATAAGATCTCTCTTCTTTGCTGTGGAACTCCAGATCTTTGTTTCTCCTCTGGACGAGGTCTTTTGATTTCACGAACAGAAACAGGTTCTTCTTTCCTTTTTCTGTAGTAGATAACTCTATTTCAATAGGTTTTCCTGCATCAAGGACATCTGCAAAATTGGTAAGACGAAGAATTTGGAGTCTAGTCTTGATAGGATTATGTAGTCCTGACACGAATTGAGCTACCTTAACCTCTTGAGTCATCCTTGCTGGAGCATACTTGACAAGGGTTAAGAAATGCTGGTAGTATAATTCCAGATCTCTGTTCCCTTGAGTACAATCAAGAAACTCATTCATACGGTCTGAATGATAAACTTTGTTTTGATAGTTCTTCTTAAGTTGGATCTTAAGATAATCCCAAGTTGCAGCATTAGGATCAACATTGTTCTCTGTGCAATGGTCTCTCCACCAACGCTTGGCTATTTTCTCTAGTTTGAACTTAGCGATGATAGCCTTGTTCATTGCCGATGAGTGAGCCAAATCAAAGTAGTCATCCATGCGCTCAATCAAATCTTCAAGAATATTGTATACATATTTGCCTTCCCCGCTAAAATTTCCAGCTTGAGACTTGTGAAGCATAGCATCGATGTCTCTATCGATGATGGTGTGTTGAGGAACAATAGGTGCATTTGCGTTACCAGCAACTGCATTTCCTCTACGAGGCATGGTAACTTACTGCACCATATCAACCAAGGTCATACTTAGCAAAATATTCTATTCCACTCAAAGTCCTTAAATCAAATAGAATAGACGTTTAAGATAAGATGAGAATCAATTAGGAGAAAGAACAATGAACAAATCAATCATTTCAATATCACAAAACTTTGGGTTCTCAAAATTCTACAAGGTATTTCGGAAGTTTCTAATAAATCCAAGTGGCTCTAACATAATGTACTCGGTAATATCCATTTTGACATCCTTCCACCAATGGAGCATAGTTGTTCCATTCCTTCAGTATGTCTGATGGTTGACTCCAATAGTCCTTTACAATCTTCGGCTAGAACATCTCTTCGTTGGAGTGTGAGTCATACCATTCTTGAGTAAGAGATTTGTTTGTTACAACTACCCCCATTTTAGTGTGAATAATCGCCTTCCTGTACCCGAAGTAGTCATCGAAGAAGGCAGATTCCTTTAGAAACACATCCGTTGTGTCCCATCAAATTGAGCTGTGAATATTTGCACAATCCACAAGGCACTGAGGTCTGTTATAGGCATTTGTATAAAATATTTACATTGCGAGGGTTATAGATTAGTGACTTTCCAAATAAGTCAAAGAATAACTTCCAACATTAGAAAATTTCAGAGGTCTTTTAGAGGGCCTTTTAGTAGAGAGAGAAGAAAGAGCCCCTCCAATGAGAGAAGAGCTTACGTTACGCAGAAAAAAGCCTGATATTAACAAAATTTTAAAAGATGCATTCAATGAGAAAATGGTCACCTTCTTATTAAATGTGAGTGTCTTTATCACAGCTTCGGCGCCGCTTAATCAGAATGTCTTACGTCATCAATGAAATTTTAAAAAATCACAATACTCTCAACTGTTGTCAAAATTTGAAGATTCTGACACTGCCGAGACGTTCGGAACGCCCAAACACATAAAAATTGAATGTCTACTTGCCCTTTTCTGACACCCAGAGAGGGAGAAATTACCAAAAAACCCTAAATTACGGTCTTGGGATCACGGCACGCGAGGGATAACTTTTGTTTTTGTAAAGTGGCCTCTGTGCACCATGATCCACTTTCTTGTCCCTCATGCGCCGTGATCCCAAGACCCATTTTTAGGAATTTTTTGGTAATTTCTCCCTCTCCAGGTGTCAGAAAAGGGCAAGTAGACATTCGATTTTTAGATTTTTGGGCGTTTCAAACGCACTGATGGTGTCAAAATATTCAAATTCTGACACTAGTTGAGAGCTTTGTGATTTTTTTAAATTTCATGGATGATGTAAGACATTCTAAATGAGCGACGCCGAGCTCATGAAAAAGACACTCGCATTTTGTGAAAAAGTGACCGTTTCAAAGAAAGGCTGAAAAGTTAGGTTCACTTTTGAGAGTATTTAGTTGTCCTTTTGGACGTACTGAATAAGTGCAAAGGCATTTTAATAAATTTTCTAAGAAGGCCCTCCAAATGACCTCCGGAATCTTCTAATAAGGTACTGGACTATAGGAATGTCGGTCATTGTTCTCGCACTGTCGCCCCCATACATTAAACATAACAATGCTGAAACATCGCATAGCCATTACTAAGGGTAATATGTTTCTATCTATCCACGTTTCTTTTGTTGGTCTTAATGTAAGCTCGTATGCATTTGTATACATATTTGGTCTGTGACAACAATTTTCTTCCCTAGCTTAGAATGTATCCACTTGATACACCCAACAGGAGAAGGTTTATGTTGAGGTGGTCTAAACTCGGGGATTCCCTACAACATAGTGATACCAAGCTCTGAAAGTATTTGGTACAATGAAATCCGTAGACATCAACCTTTTCCTTTCTTCCCTGTTATACGTGGTAGTGACAAGTCTTTGTACTTCCACTCCAGTTTGGAAATGCTCTTCCACCATACGGCGAGAGAGTATATCCACCCATATCCCTGAAGGTAAGATGTCAATCATCTACATACACACCCCATCACTCATGTCAGTTAGAAGGATGAAAACCAAGATTCATACTCAAGTATTATATCCTCAAATAATATGTGTTATATAAAAACCAAATTTTTTATAAGTGTAGAACAAGATCAAGAAGATTATATAGTTTTCTTGTGGAGATACTAAATACGAAAGGGTCCAATGAACCAATTCTTGGTTTACAACTGAGGTTCTACCCTCTATTTGTCACATCTCGGGTGTCAAAGTTTAGCACTTCAATTGTGCACTAAAAGTCGTGTCTTTATCTTTTATTACCCATTCTTCCCCCAGTTGACACATCTGGGGGTAATCCACTAGAACAGTTTTACCATAGGAATGTCATTCATTTACATCATTTTGTAAGAAAATATTACTCGAGTTCACTGCTATTGGCTATGCTCGAGCAAAGTCACTCAATGCACCTTGGTTTCTCGTAGTCATCAAAGGTAATGGTAACATTGTGAGGGTTGTACTTGAGAATGGGTCCATAGACTCTATTGAACCAATCCTCGGGTACATAATAGAAATTGGTTGCCGCCATTTGACTTCTTCCATACTCTGATTATGACCTTCTCACACAAAGACGTATCTTTGGTTTAGTATATAAGGACTTTTTTACTAAGTATGAGTTCACGACTCGGTCGGTATGTCCAAAAGAGAGCATAAGCTAAGGTAAAGAACGTATCCTTGTACTTTAACATCGCCTTCTTGGATCTTTTCCTTCACCCAAAGTTGTGGGTTGGTCACGAATTTATCAGGTACTTGTGTTCGATGTTTGGGTTGAGCTTCAACATATAACTCCCATGCTATGTAAGTGTTGGGTATAACGAAATCCCTAGTCCCCTTTGAAACTCGAGTCACTTCAATTCCCCAATGGAGACTAAATCCAACCGCGTAATTAGAAAAGATTCTTTGTGCAAAATCACTTGAGAGCTCATCAAGACAATTAAGAAGATCCATCTATAATAAGAGAAAGAGAGAAAACTCAGTACACATGTGAATCAAAACTAAGTTTATGACTCTTCTATTCATCAAAATTTGATCTTTATGATTTCATTACAATATTATGGGTGTCTTGGAGCTAATTCTCTAAATATTCTTTTAACTCTCATAACATGATATTCTCTCAGACCTCCCGCGCAACAACGTGGTCTGTAGTTATCCTTTAGATTTTCTTTTCCTATGATATATGCAATAGCTTCAAACTTCTTGGCATCTTTGGTAATCCTTAACATTTGGGAACACATCGCCAAGTAGTAGAACATGTCTTCTACGCCTAGCCATATTATGAGTTGAAGGAGTTTGAGGTTGGCAAACCAATCTCTTGGACTGTCGTCAATGTAGATGAAGAATTGACGGAAAGGTTCCTGGTGACGGGTAAGGTAACTACGATCAACACTCTTCCAGCACGTTGTTCTTCCTGGTATGCCAGAGACTTTGGTCCCAATTTCTAAGTAAAAGAGTTCTCGTTCATCCCTGGACAATTCTGTCGCCATGTTGTTGAACACATATTGGCCAAAACCTCATTCCCTTGGCTAAAGCATTCATACGTCACTTTGGGAGGCATTGGTTACTACAAAACAAACATTCAAATAGAAATTACATGGTCGTTGTTGAGCACTTCAATCATTTTATCATAGCTCAAACAAAACAACCCCACTCAAGAAGACAAGCCAAACAAGTACCACCAACCAATATCACTTATAAATCCATCATGAATACAATATCCTTTCTCAAACAGCATGCATGAATGTGTGCATGATGCATAACTAAGCTGACTAGTATCAAGGTTTAGGCTATCCCTATAACCTTAAGCATTAGCTCTAATACCAGGTAAGAGACACCCCTCCCCAGGGGTCTATGCACGGAATATACAATTTACACATTTATACAATTTTCAATATACATCAGAGTTGCCAAAGCATTTGCATAGGGGAGGAGTTCTTAGCACCCGACCAAGCATGGAGTTTAAGCCATGAGCCGGATTGCATATAGAGGTACCTAGCGACTAGTGCTACCCTGAAAGGGTGTTATGAATGAAAGCGTACTCAAAAAACAATATAACATTGTGGAGGGTGAATATATGTGTACATCACATAGCGGAGAGAGAGAGAGAGAGAGAGAGAGAGAGAGAGAGAGAGAGAGAGAGAGAGAGAGAGAGAGAGAATATAGTGGAGGGAGAATAGAGTGCACAGAGACATGAGGAATTGAAAACAAAGAATCTTTAAATGCCCATCTAAATGGAACAGGCAACCATGTATTAATGCAATGACAAAATCTGGGTATACCATAACATCAAAAGTTTATGACAAAACAAATAGTAGAGCACCGGAACCTGTGTAGGGATCGACCGGTCCACCCATCCACTTCCGCTCTACTACGGACAAAGAGAATTTCACTTCTCCGGAGCGAGCCAGAACACCTCCATCCTACCTGAGCCAGACATAGGTGAGGCCGCTTCGCCTCCCTCCATGAACCCGAGCTCTCAAAGGATCACAAATACCAGTAGGTGGTAGGGTATCAAGACCAACCATACCAGTTTAGGCACCCCGCCTCTTCGATGCCGAGCACCGGATGTTTAGTCAAAGCCAAGGAAAGATCCCGGATGCGTTAGCTGTGTAGGTCATTCAACCCCGACGCACTAACCGCGTAGATGAGCCTAACAAAGAGAAGAAGAACTAGGCAAACCCCAATCCAGCAAAGCCCTAGGTCAGTGACCCTTTAATCTAAGGCTAAGAGATATAGGTGATCCTAGTCTTGTAGCGATGATGCCATGAGAAACATAACACATGAGTCCAATCACAATAGCCCTTCCCAGATGCATAAACAATCCTTTTCCAAATACTTAGACTGTACAGGGTCTCTACCCTTACACATCTACCATAAACCATCTTGATCAGTTCATGCTCCAATCCAAAAACCATAAAACATAAACCATAATCCAATCACATCACATGGGTGAGCTCTCCACCCTACTTGGGTGAGGCACGACCAATCCTGCATAATCACTTCAAAACATAACATGGCTGCAAAAATTTTCACCATAAACCAATCCAGAAAAAAAACCATAAACCACATTGGCTTCCACCATAAAATATCAACCATAATCCACGAGGAATCTCAGCCCTTAACCATAAAATATAATCACACTGAACCAACTCCCACACTTGGCGTTTGCCATATCCCTTGCAATCAATCGAAGTCTACACACATGTGACCCTTAAGATGTGATTCTTTCATGCATAAAAAGATTTTGACCAGCAACTAATATTGATATAAAAATCCAATTTTGATAGCATCCAACCATGCAAAGTTGATGCATCACATCTACACTTCACCACTCTAGCACATAGAGCTAGTTTTGACCTAGAAAGCTGGAAAGCAATCATAACCATGCATATGAGGCATCCACATCAATTCATGAGTTCCCATATGTCATATGATGATAACATTCCAACACCATAAAAATGATGCAAAACAACTCCGACCTTTAGGTCAACCATAAACCATAACTTCACACATGTGTAATTTTTTTTTTTTGACATTTTTGGGAGCATGCAAAACATGCAAATGAAATTGTTTGACCTCAACCCAATGCATCAAGTCAGCTCTATAATGTAGAATATCACTCCATCACATCACTTTGACCATATGATACTCACAGAACAAGCAGTAACCCCAAAAGAAAGTCACTTTATTCATATTTGCCTTTGCGGTTCAGAATGTTTAACCATATACTCTCATGTAAGTTTAGGGCCATCTTATAATTGAAATCAACTCACCAAAACAGACCATAAAACATATCAAAACGGCTCGGTTAACTCACGACGTCATATGGTATCCCCCTTTAATAGCACTTCTACGTGTGTAGGTCAAACTGATAATAGAGTGATTAATAACTCGCATTCCCGAAGTGATAACACAGACCTAAATTCATTTATCATCAAGTTTTTTCAAATTTTTCAATTGGTTAAGTGGGTTTGCCCATCCAGTGAATATATATGATAGTTCTCCAAGGAGCCTAGAGTCAAAAAATTTGGTTGTGTAGTGGGCAACAATCTGTTTTTTGACCATATCTCTTAGCTCGTGCATGTTTTTCACATAACACATAAGAGAGAAAATGTTCTAAATGATGTGTTCTATCTATGGTATAAAGGGTTCGGGCTGACTCATAACGGTTTGTGATTTATGACCAAAACAGTATATTCCTACCGCTTCTATGACATGGAACGAAAAGCGCTTCTTTATGCACGTGCGTGACCATAACACATTATGTGCATAAATCAACGTATAAAACATGATGAAAAAATCATGAGGCAACCTCGTATATACTTGGTTAATCCATACATACACTCGTATGCGAAAAAACAATCACCGAGAGAGTGACTACACAGAAAAATGACATAGAGAGAGAGAGAGAGAGAGAGAGAGAGAGGAGAGAGGAGAGAGAGAGAGAGAGAGAGAGAGAGAGACGATGACTATGGAGTTTATGATTTCTCACCGTGCTTTATAATCGATTAGGGGTTGTTGAAAGGCTTATTTATTTGCCACAAGAGAGCGGTGATGAGAGCTACGTAGAGGTATCCGCCACGAAAACTTTCGGAGAGCGCGTACACCGTGAAATGAGAGACAAGATAATAAGACAATAGAGAGGGAGTATCCTTGTTCTTCTTCTTCACGAGAATGAAGAGTTTATGGAGATGGTGATGAAGAGCTTGCACCACTCCGTATAATAGATAAGTAATTCTGACGTCAAGGCAAGAGAGCTTCCGCGTCTAAGAGTGTATCTATCTTCCTCAAAGTGAAAAAATAGAGGTCTTTATATAGGTTCTCAAGGCCAAAAGCACTAGCTAAGAATAGAGTGACCAAGGAGAGACAAGTTCGTCTACGTTTGTAGATTTTCAATTTTTGTTTTCCTGAGGACATGGATTTTTACGCGCGATTTAGAGAGTCTAAGAAGAAGCTTGGCTTCCAGAAAAGAGTTCTAAACTAAGCTCCTCCTCTCTTTTTAAAAAAGACTCTTTCTTTCCTAAAAATAAGCCTTTGATTTTTGGTGGTCAACTCTCCCACTTACCATTCAATTTTTACATTAAATTTGACCATCTAAACAGTATCTAACCAACTAATAAAAACCGTAGCCAAACTATGCCACACCTTAACGTTGTGAGCGGGATAAAAAAACACACAGCGCCTCTATAACGACCCGACACACACTCTTGGGAAGATACACACACACACTATGGGGCACCACTCGGCTTACACAACACACCTGGCCGAGACAGGCAACACACCTCTGGAGTGAGAGGAGAGAGACTATCCACTTGCCCACTCCACCACAGAGACACACACACACACACACACACACACACACACAAACTCAGCTCAAAAGAGGGAATTTCTGATGTTTAGATACAATTGAGCTTGGGCCAACACCAATGGGGCAAACAGCTCACACAATATGGGTAAAAGATAGCCAGATACAATCACAAACTAGAGCAGAAACTTCGCTCATAGAGAAACTTACATAGAAAAACAGCAGGAAAAGAGTGAGGAATTTGGCAAAATGGAGAGCGCCATCGCGTCCGGAACGGCCCACGGCCCAAACCCCAGTCTACAATGTCAAAGTGCTCAAATCCGACCTCGGATGAGCAGTTTACGGCCAAAACAGGCTCCAAAAACCCAAAAACACACCTGCGGCTGTTCCTCCTCTCTTCTCACGTTTTTTCTGGTCTTCTCTCTGTTTTTTCAGTTCCCACACTTAGCTTTATTACTTGGGCACCCTTGGCCTTTTAGATGACCTCAAACGGACCTCGAACAGGCCAAAAACTGACCTCGCAGTGCATAGTTGTCACCTTTTTGCATCATTCGCACACTTGGCACTCAGCTTTTTTCCAATAATGCATCTCGCCACCACGTGAAGTGGCCCCAAAAAGTGGTCCTAATGATGACCTTTCTGCATAACTCTCACCAGAAAACACCCACGTTGTGTCCGTCCTCATCTGCGTGCAAATATTAACCTCGTTCGCCCTCCTGACGCCACTAGATGCCATCTGACGCACCTGCTGACCTCACGTCGTCGGCCCGCAGATAGCTTCCTCGAGAAGTTTTACACGCTACCAACTCCTCATTATTGTATAAAAAAACACATTGGTACTGGTAATAGTGAAAATCGATGCACTATGTACATGCTGTCCTACCTGTACACATGTGGGCCCCACATAACCACCTGGCTAAGGAAAATGGGCAATCCTTTATTTGATGCACCATGCATGTGTATGTACATATGCGCAATCCCTTGCTCCAAAAAACTCCTAACATAATTTGCCCATCCCCTAGCCTGCTAGATCATTCATGATCAGCAGCAGCAGCAAAGAGGATAGGAGACTCGCCGCATCATAGGTCTCCTCATCCCTCACCACACTGCTTGATCCACAGACAGCAGTGTCTGCTTGATCCACAGACACTGCTTGATCCCTAGCCTGCTAGATCATTCATGATCAGCAGCAGCAAAGAGAGATAGGAGACTCGCCGCATCATAGGTCTCCTCATCCCTCACCAACACTGCTTGATCCACAGACAGCTCATCTTGCTCCACCATCATCAATCTAGCATGATACAATTTAAGACGCAATCCATTTACCCTTGACTTATGTAGAACACCATCCAGGTTAGCCAGCTGATATGTGCCATTTGGAAAACACTCTACTACTTGAAAGGGCCTTCCCACTTAATTTGAAACTTCTTTTGGAAGGTGTTGTCCAGCTTACTATTGTAGCGCAAAACCAAGTCATGCTTCTTGATTCCCTTACTTTTGACCTTTTCATTTATCTTTGCCAAAGCTTTATCCTGCATCTGCCCATAATGCTCCAATGCGCTCATCCTATCCAACTGGACCTCTTGTAACTGCAAGAGCCTCTCTTTGAATGCATCACTAGGCGGCCCAAGCAACTGCCCTAACATCTTGACCGCAGGCAACTCTACCTCCACAGGCAATAGTGCTTCCTTTCCATACACCAAATGAAATGGAGTAAACCCTGTACCTGTCTTCACCGAAGTACGGTAAGCCCATAATGCACTAGGCAATTCCAAATCCCAATTCTTTCCTTGGTGCTCTGTCACTTTCGAAAGAATCTGTACCAACTCACCATTGAATCTTTCATTCAAGCCATTACACTGCGGGTAATAAGGAGTGGTATGCTGGTGCCTAATCTTCATCTTTGCACATAAAAAATCTAGCAGTTTAGCTCTAAAGCCAGGCCCCTTATCTGAAAGTAACTCCAGTGGCACCCCAAACTTGCAACATATTTCATCATACACAAATTTTGCCACATCCTTTGCAGTGATCTGTTTTACTGCTATAGCCTCTGCCCATCTAGAGAGATAGTCCACTGCCGTCAAAATATAGCTTTTGCCCCTGCTTGTGATAGGTAACGGGCCTATTGCATCAATCCCCCACTTTTCAAACACATCAAACGCCATAATGGTTTTTCGTAGCTCTGGCTTCAACACTCTCTTCCCAAATGCTTGACACCTATTGCAAGACCTACACCAATGGTGAACATCCTTGTGCAAACTAGGCCATACATACCCCTCTTGCAAAATCTTATGCAAGGTGATCTTTAGAGCAAAATGGCCACCACATGCGCCTTCGTGATTCTCTTCCAACACTCTGTAAAGCTCCTCCCGCCAAGGTACACGTCTCAACACGAGATCAGCCCCTTTCATGTATAAGACATCACCAATCAATTTGTACCTGTATGCTCTACGCACAAAGCCATACTTCTTAGACTTCTGAATCTCCTTTGGAATGATTCCTGTTAGCAAAAACTCCTCTTCTTGAGCCAAACTTTCCCGGCCATGATAAAGAGGTAAATTGGTCCTCAACACGAATAGCTCCCCAATCATGCCTTGAGCTGCTTCATGTGCCTCTCCATTTAGAGCACGTTCAATGTGTCTGATGCTCCATGCTTCGAACTTTTTTAACAGGCCTTTAATTCTGAAGCACATTTCCTTCAATGAGGTGTTCTTGCTCTTCCACACACCCAGCACTTGCTTCACCACTAACAAGGCATCACCTTTTATGCTCAACCTTCGAACCCCATGCTTCAAACAAATGTGTAATCCGGCTTCCAATGTAGCATATTCAGCCTCATTGTTACTATGTGCATCCAATTTGAACCCTCTCTTGCATACTAGCTTCCCCTCTGGATCATAAAGTGCTATACCCCCTGAAGCTGCATCATGGCTCTTTCTGTATGAACCATCAAAGAACAACACATGTGCATTGCTGATCTGTGGCACTTCTTCAACTACCTTTCTCACCACCTCTTCCTTAACAATAAGGGGATTCTCCTTGTAGGTCAACAAATCAGCTAGGGTAGCCCTTGTACTATCTTCCACTAGAAAAGAGAACTCAAACTCTTGCAGCTCAATTACCCATTTCTTCACCACATTTGACATGTTAATACCATTAATTAACTGTGGCAAAAAGGCATAACTCGTCAAGAAAACAAAAGGCCGTGGTAGCAAGTAATGACGAAATCGTCGACAAGCAAATATTACACTGGCCATCACTAACTCTACTTCCGATAACTTTCTCTCCGCTACCAACTTCACTCGGCTTGCACAATACACTGGCCTCATATAATGGCTGCCCTTCCCTTTTGCAATAGCATGGCTCCAATGGCATCATCCCCTATTGATGGATTTACATAAAAAACTTTCTCCCAATCAGGAGCCTGCATGGCTGACAACCCCCTAACACCTCTTTCACCTCTTGAAACACTTCTTCACACTTGTCATCCCATTGCAATGGATCATGCTTTGCCACTTGCTGTAATGGATAAAGAAGCTGCGAAGACAATGGAATAAACCGTGCCATGTACTTCACTTTGTGTATAAAGGTTGCCAATTGCTTCGTACTCGTAGGTGATGGAAGAAGAATAATAGACTTAACCTTATCTGGATCAGCCTCAGCACTCTAGCGCAGGCTTAATGTGGTTACGGATCATGTTTTCTTTTTAGGGAAAATTCCCAAAATACCCCTCTAATTTGTGGAAATTCCCAAATACCCTTGTATCTATTTTGGTTGGATTGTTCAAGTTTTGTTATCTTTATTCCCTTTTTCACAATTAAGATGATGAAAATGATGAAGCAATTATGTCTAAAAATGACGAAGCAATTCATCTCCAAAGCTTGCGTAACCGACTCAAATTCTAGTTTTAGCATCTTGTATTGATAGACAATCCGTCTTCTTACGAAAAGCTACAAAGTTTTTTATCTTTCAAGAAATTTAATCTCACGACCAAGGGTATTTTAATGGGATATTTGGAAAAATTGAAGGACATTTCGGGAATTGATGGCTAATATATAGGGGGTGTTTTGAGAATTTTTGAAAGTTTAGGGTATTTGGATATTTTGGGAATTTGCACAAACGAAAGGGGTATTTTGGTCATTTTCCCTTTCTTTTATTATAGACGATGGCCACTCGATTCGGGAAATTCTTTTTACGAGCTCTCCTTTTTCATCTCTTCTTTGTGGTTGCATGTTTTTTTTTTTTTTTTTTGGGTTGGGCTGGGTTGTCAAACCCACGAATGGCATCATATTTGTTTTGACATTTTGTTGGACAAAACAAAAGCCTTATCGTACGCGATGGATCCCAATGATTCAAATGTCGGTCTATTTACAATCACGCCTATTTGTAACAAAATCTTGATCTAAGCTCTCAAGAAGGTCATTATGTATACTTATGTATATCGCGTGCCTTCAAGGATTATTTCTAAAACTCTTTATCTGTGAATTTTTGACAAATAAAATACACCCTTTTTCTATAAAATTTGTAAGTTTTTCTCCCAATTCCATTTTATGATACCCTTGTGTATGTGAAAATGTGAGAAAAAAAATACTTTATTGACCCTTCTACTGCACTCACATGACAGTCACATAATTATTAAGTGACCCCCCCAAGTCTAAGCTAAACCTATATTAAGTTTTTGATGTTGTTGACAAGAACTAGCAATAGATACGTACTCAAGTATGTGTGTATAATTTTACAAGCTGGGATCATTAAGGAAATCAAGCAAGATACCTCGGGTGAGGACGTTACAGGAATGCTTATCGATTATGTTCTCGTTTTAGTATAGCCGATGGCCACTCGGTTCGGGCAATTCTTTGTCGGAGCTCTACTTTCATTATCATTTTTCATCTCTTCTTTGTGGTTGCATGTTTTTTTCCTTTGTCTGTTTTTTTTTGGGTTGGGGACGAAACCCATGAATGTCATCATATTTGTTTTGACATTTTGTGGGAGAAAACAAAAGCCTTTGAGAGATACCCCTCCCCAGGGGTCTATGCACGGATTATACAATTTACACATTTATGCAATTTTCAATATACATCACAGTTGTGGAAGCATTTGCATAGGGGAGGAATTATGAGAGCCCGACCAAGCATGGAGTTTAGGCCATGAGCCGGACTGCATCCAGAGGTACCTAGCGACTAGTCTTACCCATGAATGGGTGTTACCAATGAAAGTGTACTCAAGAAAAAATATATCATTGTGGAGGGTGAATATATGTGTACACCGCATTGCGGGAAGAGAGAGAGAGAATATAGTGGAGGGTGAAATAGAGTGCACAGAGACATAAGGAATTGACAACAAAGAATCTTTAAATGCTCATCTAAATGGAACAGGCAACCTTGTATTAATGCAATGACAAGATTTGGGTATACCATACATCAAAAAGTTTATGACAAAACAACTAGCAGAGCGCCGGACCCTGTGTAGGGATCGATCGGTCCACCCATCCACTTCCGCTCTACTACGGACAAAGAGAATTTCACTTCGCCGGGAGCGAGCCAGAACACCTCCATCCTACCTGAGCCAGACATAGGTGAGGCCGCTTCGCCTCCCTCCATGAATCCAAGCTCTTAAAGGATCCCAAATACCAGCAGGTGGTAGGATTTCAACACCAACCATACCAGTTTAGGCGACCCGCCTCTTCGATGCCCAGCATCGGGTGTTTAGGCAAAGCCAAGGCAAGATCCCCGACGGGTTAGCCATGTAGGTCATTCAACCCCGATGCACTAACCGTGTAGATGAGCCTAACAAAAAGAAGAAGACCTATGCAACACCCCGATCCAGCAAAGCCCCAGTTCAGTGACCCTTTAGTCTAAGGCTAAGCGATGCAGGTGATCCTAGCCTTGTAGTGAGCTACCATGAGAAACATAACACATGAGTCCAATCACAATAGCACTTCCCAGATGCACAAACAATCCTTTTCCAAACAGTTAGACTGTACAGGGTCTCTACCCTTACACGTCTACCATAAACCATCTTGATCACTTCATGATCCAATCCAAAAGCCATAAACCATGAAACATAATCCAATTACATCACACGGGTGAGCTCTCCACCCTACTTGGGTGAGGCATGACCAATCCTGCATAACCACTCTAGAATATAACATGGCTGCAAAACTTTCAGCAGCATTTCGGCAGCATAACCCAATGCAAAAAAAAAATCAATAAACCACACCGGCTTCCACCATAAAATATCAACCATAATGCATGAGGAAATCTCAGCCCTTAACTATAAATCATAATCACATTGAACCAAGTCCCACACTTGGAGTTTGACATATCCCCTGCAATCAAATGGAGTCTACACACATGTGATCCTTAAGATGTGATTCTTTGATGCATAAAAAGAGTTCGACCAACAAATAATCATGATATAAAAATCTAATTTTGATAACATCCAACCATGCAAAGTTGATGCATCACATCTGTACTTCACCACTCTAGCACATAGAGCTAGTTTTGACCTAGAAAGGTAAAAAGCAATCATAACCATGCATATGAGGTATGAGTTCCCATATATCATATGATAACATTCCCACACCATAAACATGATGCAAAACAACTCTTACCTTTAGGTCAACCATAAACCATAAACCATAAACAACTCTTTGACATTTTCGGGAGCATGCAAAACATGCAAATGAAAGTGTTTGAGCTCAACTCAATGCATCAAGTTCAGCTCTATAATGTAAACTATCACTCCATCACATCACTTTGACCATATGATACTCACACAACAAACGGTAACCCCAAAAGAAAGTCACTTTATTCATATCTGCCTATGCGGTTCGGAATGTTTAACCATATACTCTCATGTAAGTTTAGGGCCATCTAATAATTTAAATCAAATCACCAAAACAAATAAAACATATTAAAACGGCTCGATTAACTCACGTCGTCATATGGTATCTCCCTTTGATAGCACTCCTACACGTATATGTAAAACATTAATAGATAGAGTGATTAATAACTCGCATTCTCGAAGTGAAAACGGAGACCTAAATTCATTTATCATCAAGTTTCATCAAGATTTTCAATTGGTTAAGTGGGTTTGTCCATCCAGTGAATCTATATAGTAGTTCTCCAAGGGGCCTGGAGTCAAAAATTTTGGTTGTGTAGTGGACAGCAATCTGTTTTTTGACCATATCTCTTAGCTCCTGTGTGTTTTTCACATGACACATACAAGAGAAAATGTTCTAAATGGTGTGTTTTATCTATGGTATGTAGGGTTCGGACTGATTCCTAACGGTTTGTGATTTATGACCAAAACTATATTTCTACCGCTTCTATGACGTGAAACGAAAAGTGCTTCTTTATGTACGTGCATGACCATAAGGCATCATGTGCATAAATCAACGTGTAAAACATGATGAAAAAATCAGGAGGCAACCTCTTACGTACTTGGTTAATCCATATATGCACTCGTCTGTAAAAAAAAAATCACCGAGAGGGTGACTACGCAGAAAAATGACATAGAGAGAGAGAGACGATGACTATGGAGTTTATGGTTTCTCACCGTGCTTTAGAATCAATTAGGGGTTGTCAAAATTCTTCTTGCTTTGTAGCAAGAGAGTGGTGATGAGAGCTACGTAGAGGTATCCGCCACGAAAACTTTCGGAGAGCGCGTACACCGTGAAACGAGAGAGAAGATAATAAGCAAATAGAGAGAGTATCCTTCTTCTTCTTCTTCACGAGAGAGAAGAGTTTATGGAGATGGTGATGAAGAGCTTGCACCACTCCTTATAATAGATAATTAATTCTGACGTCAAGGCAAGAGAGCTTCCACATCTAAGAGTGTATCTATCTTCCTTAAAGTGAAAGAAGAGAGGTCTTTATATAGGCTCTCAAGGCCAAAAGCACTAGCTAAGAATAGAGTGAGCAAGGAGAGACAAGTTGTCGCACGTTCGCAACTCTTCAATTTTATTTTATTATCTTTATTTATTTATTTTTTATGAGGACATGGATTTTGACGTGTGATTTAGAGACTCTAAGAAGAAGCTTGGCTTCCAAGTAAACAGTTCTAAACTAAGCTTCTCCTCTCTTTTTTAAAAAAGACTCTTTCTTTTCTAAAAACAAGCCTTTGCTTTTTGGTGGTTAACTCTCCCACTTACATTCAATTTTTACATTAAATTTGACCCAAACAGTATCTAACCAACTATAAAAACCGTAGCCAAACTATGCCACACCTTAACATCCTGACATAATTATGACTTTCCAATGCTGTCAATCAAAATTCGACGAAACAGATATTGAAAGTTATTTTTCTTATTTTTAGAAGAGCCCGAAAAATTGGGGATCTTACATCCTCCCACACTTGAAAAATTTGAGGTGTCCTCACCTCGACATGAAGTCTGGATAATTTAGTCTCATTACATTGTCACGTTCCCAAGTGGCATCTTCCTGAGGATATGTTGACTATCTAACAAGGTGTTCAATAATGGTCCGATTACGTATAGGTTTGATTCTGCTCTGAAGTATTTATTCAGGATATAATTCAAAAGTTTTGTCGGTAGATGTAGATAATAGAGAATCATCAAGAATATGTCGTGGATCATGTACATACTTCTTGAGTAAGCTGACATGAAAAACATCATGTACCTTTATGTGCGGTGGTAACAATAGTCTGTAAGCTTGTTCATTTATTCGTTTTGTGATTACAAAAGGTCCACAATATCTTGCACTTAGCTTCGTACACTTACCCATTGATAAAGAACTACGTTTGGGTTTGACCCTCAAGAATACCATATCGCCTTCTTCAAAAAGTCTGGTAGATCGTTTTGAATCGCGCGTAACTCTTCTGTCTATCTTGAGCAGTCTTAATATCTTGCCGTATAAGATCGGTCTGTAGTTGCATTTCATCCAACATTTCTTTGGATGCTTGAACTCGTATGAGAGGGTCTGTCCATTTGAGTGGAGTAAGACACTCTTGTCCATACAATGCTTGAAAATGAGACATTCCAATTGAGCGTTGGAATGATGAATTATACGTAATACCTGGTCCATTTACTTTGTTCATGCATACAATAAGCTCTCAACATGTCTTCAATGATTTGATTTGTTCTTTCTATCTGCCCATCAGTTTGAGGATGATAAGCAGTACTAAAGGCTAAATCGGTTCCTGTAGTAGCTGAGAATAATGCTTTCCAAAAATTAGAGGTGAACTTCGCATCACAATCAGATATTATCCTTCGAGGTAGACCATGATACATGAAAACACCTTTCATGAAGATTTGAGCTATGTCCTTAGCCGCAAATGTTGTCTTGACTGGAAATAAATGGGGCATTTTTTGTAATCACAACAACAACCACAAAAATAGAGTCATATCCCAGAGATGTAGGAAGTCCTGTAATAAAATCCATAGATATGCATTCCCACTTCATTTGTGGCGCATCAATAGGTTGAAGCTTATCGGAATAACAAATTCGTTCAGCTTTAATATGTTGACATGTTAAACATCTTGTAATATAGTTCAACACATCGCGCTTTAGTCCTGGCAAAAGAAACTCTTTCTTACAGTAGAGTAAGTCTTAATGTATCCTGGATGTTCTGCTATAGGTATATCATGAGCTTCTTGTAACATCTGAAGTTTGATTTCAGCTTGATTTGGAATACAAAGACGATTACCAAAGTAAAGGTCATCACCTTCAACATGAAAGCCTTTGATTTGCCTTTCCTGCTTCTTTGTGTGATTATTTAAGTTTATCAAGTAATGGATTCTTAAGTAATACAGGTCATTACTCATACCTTCTCGAATAAGGTGAATTAGAGAAGTAGTAGAGGTTGTGACAGCCGCTACCATACTCTTCCTGCTCAAGGCATCGGCCACCAGATTTTTCTTTCCAGGTTTATCCTCGATTCCAAAGTCATATTCTCATAAAAACTCCATCCATCTTCTCTATCGCATATTAAGGTGAGGTTAGGTGTAGATCCACTTCAGGCTTCTATGGTCGGTATGTAGTTTAAATCTCCTTCCAAGAAGATAATGTCGCCATACTTAAGAGCATGCACAACGGCCAATAATTTCAAGTCGTGTAGGATGATTCAACTCATGTACATGTAATGTACGAGATTCATAAGCTATTGCTTTTCCTTCTTGAGATAGAAGCCACCAATTGCTTGTCCACTTGCATGAGTGAGCACAGTAAATGATTTTGAGAAGTCTGGAAGCTATAGTATTGGAGCATTCACCAAAGCTTCTTTGAGTTTTCAAAACTAGCTTGAGCACGTTCATTCTAAGTAAACATTTTTGTTTTCTCTTAAGTGTATTAGTCAATGGAGATGCAATCTTAGTGTAAGTTCCTTCAATAAATGTGCGATACCATCTTGTCAAACCAAGAAAACCACGTACTTCTTGTAATGATTTCGGTGTAGGCCAATCTTTGACAGCTTTGATCTTACTTGGGTCAGTAGAAACACCATCTTTGGATACAATAAATCCCAGATATTCCACCTTGTCAGTGAAGAAGGTGCATTTGCTACGCTTGGCATAAAGTTCATTTTGACGGAGAAGTTCAAGTACTCGCCGCACATGTTGTTCGTGTTGTTCTATGTTTCTTGAGTAAACCAGGATATCATCCAAAGAAGACAAGAAAAAAATCATCAAGATTTTCTCGAAATACGTCGGTCATAAGATGATTAAAAGTTGCAGGAGTGTTAGTAAGTCCAAAAGGCATAACTGTAAATTCATAATGTCCAAAACGAGTATTAAATCCGGTCTTTGGTATGTCCTCGTCCCTGATTCGAATTTGATAATACCCTGATCTAAAATCAATCTTTGTGAAGATAGAAGATCCATGTAATCGATCAAGCAATTCGTTAATCCTTGGTATTGTATACTTATTCTTGACTGTTACCTGGTTCAATCCATGATAATCAATACAGAGACATAAAGTACCATCCTTCTTCCTATTAAAGAGAACAGGAGTATTCCATGGAGAAACACTAGGTTGAATGAAGCCTTGTTCAAGAAGTTGTGTTAATTGCTCCTTGAGTTCCACAAATTTGGGTACTGACATCTTGTAAGGTCTACGACCAATTGGTTGAGCTCTTGGATTAATCTCTATTGTATAATCAACATCATGCCTGGGTGGTAGATCAGAAAGTTCTTTGGAAAATACATCATCAAACTTTGTTATCCATTCGGGTTCAGGTGAATCTATCTTTTTCTCTTTAGGATTAAGCTTTACTGCGTAAATCCTCTCATTCTTCATATGACTCTTCATAAGTTTGGTAAAGTTCACTAGTTTGAGCTTAGGCTTTTCCCATTTCCAGCAACTGTAACTCTAGCGTTTTGATCATTTTGAAAACTCAATGAAGCGTCTTTACAATGTATGTGAGCATCATTGGCTTTAAGCAAATCCATTTCTAGGATTTTATCGTAAATTTTGATGGGTAAGACTCCAAGTTTGCAAAAGTATTATGACAATCCAAAGCAAAATTCAAATTATCCACTGAAGTAGAAGATCTAACCTTCCTACCCGTAGCTTATTCTACTGTAAGTTCTGTATCAGGGTGTTCAGTTAGAATGAGGTTTTTGATGCACTTAGGAGATATGAAAGAATGTGTACTTCCTGAATCAACCAATAGGGTAAAATGGTTACCTTGATACTCCGCTGGGGTTTGAATAACTAAAAATTTTTCATTCACTCCCTGATGTTCAACTGCAGCACGAACATACGTGTTTGCGTGATTTCCTTCACCTCTAGCCCCTTGAGCTCTGTTAGCTTGAGGTCTTCCCTGAGGTGTTTGATTTCCCCTCCTCCTGGACGAAGTTGATGATTAACATTCCCATTGTTGTTATTGTTGACAGGCGGTTCGTTCCGAACAAAAGGCGGATTGCCTGGTCTAAAATTCCCCTGGTTTTGAGGCGGTCTCTGGTTTTGGTTAAAATTCTGCTGATTGGAGTTCCTCTAACCTACCGATGGTCTGGGTCTAAAGTTTCCATAATTCCGATTCGGATTGAAATTTCTATGTTCATAAATGTCTACCAATCTTGTGAAGCTTGAGTTGTTAAAGGAACATCCCTAGATTGATGACCAGGATCAAAACAAGTGTAGCATAAATGATCCTGTCTAGCTTTCATACGTAATAAGTTCTCTCTTCTTTGCTGTGGAACTCCAGATCCTTGTTCCTCCTTTGGACAAGTTCTTTTGATTTCACGAATAGAAACAGGTTTTGGCTTCCTCTTTCGGTAGTAGATAACTCTATTTCAATAGGTTTTCCTACATCAAGGACATCTGCAAAATTGGTAAGACAAAGACTTTGGAGTCTAGTCTTCATAGGATTATGTAGTCCTGATACGAATCGAGCTACCTTAATCTCTTGAGTCATCCTTGCTGGAGCATACTTGACAAGGGTTAAGAAATGCTGGTAGTATGATTCCAGATCTCTGGTCCCTTGAGTACAATCAAGAAACTCATTCATACGGTCTCAATGATGAACTTTGTTTTGATAGTTCTTCTTAAGTTGGGTCTTAAGATAATCCCAAGTTGCAACATTAGGATCAACATTATTCTCTGTGCAATGGTCTCTCCACCAATGCTTGGCTGTTTTTTCCAGTTTGAACTTAGCGAGATGCCAGCCTTGTTCACTGCCGATGAGTGAGCCAAATCAAAGTAGTCATCCATGCGCTCAATCCAATCTTCAAGAATCTTGCATACATATTCGCCTTCCCCGCTAAAATTTCCAGCTTGAGACTTGTGAAGCATAGCATCGATGTCTCTATCGATGATAGTGTGTTGAGGAACAATAGGTGCATTTGCGTTACCAATAGCCGCATTTCCTCTAGGAGGCATGGTAACTTACTGCACCATATCAACCAAGGTCATACTTAGCAAAATATTCTATTCCACTCAAAGTCCTTAAATCAAATAGAATAAACTTTTAAGATAAGAGGAGAATCAATTAGGAGAAAGAACAATGAATAAATCAATCAAGTTTCGATATCACAAAACTTTGGGTTCTCAAAAGTCTACAAGGTATTTCAGAAGTTTCTAATAAATCCAAGTGGCTCTAACATAATGTACTTGGTAATATCCATTGTGACGTCCTTCCACCAATGGAGCATAGTTGTCCCATTCCTTCAGCTATGTCTGATGGTTGACTCCAATAGTCCTTTACGATCTTCGGCTAGAACATCTCTTCGTTGACGTGTGAGTCATATCATTCTTGAGTAAGAGATTTTTTTGTTACAAGTACCTCCATTTTAGTGTGAATAATCGCCTTCCTGTACCCGAAGTAGTCATCGAAGAAAGCAGATTCCTTTAGAAACACATCCGGTGTGTCCCATCCAACTGAGCTGTGAATATTTGCACAATCCGCAAGGCACCGAGGTCTGTTATAGGCATTATATAAAATCTTTACATTGCGAGGGTTGTAGATTAGTGACTTTCCAAATAAGTAAAGAATAACTTCCAACATTAGAAAATTTCGGAGGTCTTTTGGAGGGCCTTTTAGTAGAGAGAGAAAGAAGAGATCCTCAATGAGAGAAGAGCTTATGTTACGCAGAAAAAATCCTAATATTAACAAAATTATAAAAGATGTATTCAATAAGCAAACGGTCCTTGAAAACGATCACCTTCTTATTAAATGTGAGTGTCTTTATCACGAGTTCGGCGCCGCTCATTCAGAATGTCTTACGTCATTAATGAAATTTAAAAAAATTACAAAACTCTCAACTAGTGTCAAAATTTGAAGATTCTGACACTGCCAGGGCGTTCGGAAAGCCCAAAAACATAAAAATCGAATGTCTACTTGCCCTTTTTTGACACTCGGAGAGGGAGAAATTACCAAAAACCCCTAAAAATGGGTCTTGGGATCACGGCGCGTGAGGGACAACTTTTGTTTTTATAAAGTGGCCTCTATGCGCTGCGATCCACTTTCTTGTCCCTCACGCGCCGTGATCCCAAGACCCATTTTTAGGGATTTTTTGGTAATTTCTCCCTCTCCAGGTGTCAGAAAAGGGCAAGTAGACATTCGATTTGTAGATTTTTGGGCATTTCGAACGCACTGGTGGTGTCAAAATTTTCAAATTCTGACACTAGTTGAGAGTTTTGTGATTGTTTTAAGTTTCATGGATGATGTAAGACATTCTAAATGAGCGACGCCGATCTCATGAAAAAACTCGCATTTTGTGAAAAAGTGACCGTTTCAAAGAAAGGCTGAAAAGTTAGGTTCATTTTTCAGAGTATTTAGTTGTCCGTTTGGACGTACTGAATAAGTGCAAAGGCATTTTAAGAAATTTTCTAGAGAGAGAAATAAAATTTCTTAGAAGGCCCTCCAAATGACCTCCAGAATCTTCTAATAAGGTATTGGACTATAGGAATGTCGATCATTGTTCTCGCACTATCGCCTCCATACATTAAACATAACAATGCTGAAACATCGCGTAACCATTACTAAGGGTAATATGTTTCTAGCTATCCATGTTTCCTTTGTTGGTCTTAATGTAAGCTCGTATGCATTTGTATACAATATTTGGTTTGTGACAACAATTTTCTTCCTAGCTTAGAATGTATCCACTCGATACACCCAACAGGAGAAGGTTTATGTTGAGGTGGTCTAAACTCGGGGATTCCCTACAACATAGTGATACCAAGCTCTGAAAGTATTTGGTACAATGAAATCCGTAGACATCAACCTTTTCCTTTCTTCCCTGTTATACGTGGTAGTGACAAGTCTTTGTACTTCCACTCCAGTTTGGAAATGCTCTTCCACCATACGGCGAGAGAATATATCCACCCATATCCCTAAAGGTAAGATGTCAATTATCTACATACACACCCATCACTCATGTCCGTTAGAACGATGAAAACCAAGATTCAAACTCAAGTATGATATCCTCAAAATAATATGTGCTATAGAAAAACCAAATCTTTTATAAGTGTAGAAGATCAAGAAGATATATAGTGTTTCTTGGGAGATACATAAATACGAAAGGGTCCAATGAACCAATTCTTGGTTCCTACAACTGAGGTTCTACCCCTATATTTGTTCACATCTCGGGCGTCAAAGTTTAGCACTTCAACTTGTGCACTAAAAGTCGTGTCTTTCTCTTTATACCATTCTTTCCCCAGTGACACATCCTTGGGTGGTAATCAATTAAAATAGTTTACATGGGCATGTTGTTCATTTACATCATTTCTGTAGAAATATCTACTTGAGTTCACTGCTATTGGCTGTGCTCGAGCAAAGTCACTAATGCACCTTGGTTTCTCGTAGTCATCAAAGATAATGGTAACATTGTGAGGGTTGTACTTGAGAATGGGTCCATAGACTCTATTGAACCAATCCTCGGGTACATAATAGAATTGGTTGCCACCATTTGACTTCTTCCATACTCTAATTATGACCTTCTCACAAAAGCCGTATCTTTGGTTTAGCATAAGGACCTTTTTCGTGGAAGAGAGTACTCAGGCTACCCTGGCAGATTTACTCACTTATAAAGACACTCTTGTTTTGGTTAAAGAAGAGGTGTTGCAAAAGAAGAAAGTCGAGACTTTTGTCATATCGGATGCTTCACTGTTATCTGATGGCTCTTATCAAAGAAGTCATGATGCTTCTTTTGGAGGCGTCACCATTTATGATGCACAAGGAAAACTTGTAAGGAAACAACGGTTGAAACTTGACGCAAAGAGTAACAATGAAGCAGAATACATGGCTCTTGAAGGTGGTTTGCACATTTGTTTGCATTTGGGAGTTAGACGTTTGCAGATCAAAGGAGATGTGTTGTTGGTCATGAACCAAGTATTAGGAGTATGGAAGAATAAGTATCCAAAACACTGAAGAATTTATGCATCAAGGTGAAATCATTGCTCAAAGAGTTTGAAGCATGGAGTTTGCAGCATATTGAGAGGTATCAAAATAAAGAAGCTCATGATTCTGGCCAAGAAATGATCACTTGTGTGTTTGTGTTGAAGGAAAATTCCCCTTTATATCATGGGAGAGAAGTGTTATCAAAGGAGATGGCTTTTCTGCTAAGAGGTGTCCTACTTGAAGGTTTACCTTCTTCCAAAGAGTATGCATTTATAAGAAAAGCCAAGAAATACATGAAAGGAAGTGATTTGGTTTTGCGTTGTGTGCCCTAGAAAGTCGGAATCTACAAGATCTTGGAAGAAAACCATGAGGGATCTTGTGGAGGAAATTTTGCCATGAAGATCATGTTGCATAAAATTTTGCAAGAAGGCTATGTATGGCCAAGCATTTAGTGGGATGTTAATCATTGGTGCAAGTCGTGTTTGCCTTGCCAGAAGATGGGAAAGAGAATTTTAAAGCCCAAATTGCGACAAACAATTCTAGCTTTTGATGTGTTTGAAAAATGGGGTCTTGATGCTATTCGACCCTTACCTATGACTAACAAAAACGAAATGCTTACATTTTGGTAGCAATGGATTATTTGTCACGATGGGTAGAAGCCAAGGCTATTAAACAGATTACCAGTAAGGAGATGGGGAAATTTATTTATGAGCATATATGCTGCAAATTTGGTGTGCCCCTAGAGCTACTTTCTGATAGAGGACCACGATTTAGAGAAGAGCTGTTTGATTTCTTATGCGAGAAGCTCAATATACAACATAGGTATAGTTCTCCTTATTATCCACAATGCAATAGTCTCAATGAGAGGTTCAATGGAGAGTTGGTAAAGGTCTTGACAAAGATGACCCAGACACATGGAGGACTTGGGGTTCAGAGTTGCCTTGTGCATTATGGGCCTACAAAATTGCTATCAAAATGAGAACATTTTTTCTCCTTACCACTTGGAAATTCCTGCACTCAAGTTGTTTTCATTGGGAGATGAAAAGGAAACAAATGCTTGGCAGAAAAGACTATTGGATTTAGAATGTTTACAATTGGACAGAGTTTTAGCTTTGAGCTGCTATGAGGAAGTGTCAAAGAAGCCTCAGCTAAAATCCAATGAGTGCATGGCGGATAAAAAAATTGAAAAGGGTGATTTGGTGTTGCGATACAATAGTACGTGGATAATACCTTTTATAAGAAGTTTCAAATCAAATAGGAAGGTCCTTTTACTATGTGAATAGATTTGATAATGGCACATATCAGTTGGAAGATTCGAGTAGTGCACAACATAAATACTGTGTCAATGGTTACAGATTGAAGAAGTATATGGAGTTTTTGATTGACAATTTTCACAGATGAGATGCTAAGAATAGAGGATAACAGTGTGGAAACATCTGAGGATACAGATGAGGTTTCTCGGGATGAGATGCAGCAGTTGTTCACCCTAGGAACCTCTCCTTGTCATGAATGATCAAGAAGGCAAGAGGGGGGTTGGCAAGCTATGTCACACATTTTTTGGATGAGCATAAAGTCACTAAGTAATGCCAAAAATCTTTTGCACGAGCCTCATGTATATATGTGTACATAGCCTTGCAAGCCTTGGAAGTGGCCATGTAAAAATTCATGTACAAAGGTGTGATTTTGCCAAGATGGAATGATAATGTTTTGGGTTGTTCAAGACTCCAAAATATGGTTTTTAATAAGTATTTTCAGTCTTGCTTCACAGCTCATGAATCGGACTTGTACATCGACATGAGTTATGAGCATCCGAAGTGGGCGATCTCAACTTAGAATGTGATTACGGGTGCATGCGACAAGGGAAGCCGGGCCAACTTGGGTGTCAAAGATTAGAAATTCTCATGTTTTTCATTTCTGGAGATATCCGCCGAGGTTATGGGCTTCGATCTGTGTGTTACTGTGCGTCATTAGATGGCCAGAACAACAGGTTATGCCTCAAGGAAAATTGTCCAAGAAGTCCTCCTGCTTAGGGGAGAAGCAAAGAACTAATTGGAAGTTGGGAAGCTAGAGGATATTTCTATGTGTTATGGGGATTATCCCACATAAAAAGGAAAAGGGAAAGTGGGGGGTATATAAGGCACATTGGGTGCCCACTATAGGGTATCAAAGGTGAGAGGAGCTCTCTCAAGGCTTGGCTTTGGGGGCTCGTGGGCTCGTGAGGAGGGAGATGGTGATTCTTTTCTATTCACACTACCTGGACAGGTGCCTGGCCACTTGTTTTGGTCCCTAGCCACTTGCCCTCACCCCATTCCTTGGTCAAAGCGTCACCGACAACTCATTTTCACCCAAAAAGACCAAAATGAAACCAATTAAAAGGCGACTTGAGAGAGAGCCTTGTCGGCTAAGAAGAGAGAGAAAATTTTTGGGGATAAAAGATAAGAAATCCCCCATTTTAATAGCTACAACACCTGCACAACTTCTGGAGAGATCATCTTTGAGCAATAAAGAGTGCACCCCGACTTCAAGCGGCCATAACTCTTTCATCCTTCATGTGTTTTTTGCCTATGGATACTCTGCAGACATCTCCTTGAGATGATCTTTGTAATGATTTCCCTTTTTTCTCCTAATTTTGAGTGTGTTCCATGCTTGAAGGGCTTTTCATAAATCTCTATAGGTGTTTACCACATGTGTTTTCAGCCGTGCAATAGTTCTTCCTTTCGATGGTGTGGCTCGTGCAAGGCTACAGAGTCATTAATTTTCCTTCTTGTTTGCATGCTAGCAACATAATTGGTGGCTCAAGGACAAAATCCCTGGTCTTTGCACCAGTGCAAAAGGGCAATTTCTCGCTTGCTTTGGAGCACGTGGAGAACGAAGGGCTTTGGCATCCTCGAAAAAGTGCTCGTAGAGATGAGAGTGCCACTCACCCTTGGCATCGTTGGAAGTACTCAACTTGAAAGAAAAATTTTGTTGGAGCAATGCAAGTGGCGATGCACTCCATGGGTAAGTTTGTTATATGAATTTTTATACATCTCTCTCGTTTCATGGTGCCTCATTGCAATTGTATTGATACGCTTGTTTGTTGTAGTTTAATGGGAAAAATGTTGCTTAAAGATCACTACATGCCTCCAGATCTCCGACAAGCCATATAGTATGTCACTACACTTGGCATGGAGTATGAGTACATACACACATTCGTCAACAATTTCATACTATAACGCAATGAGCACGGACATGATACCTCATGTCCCGTGTACAGAGAAGCATGCTACAAGACCGGAGTGAGCGGGGTGCACCTATCTTGCAAGATATTGACACATTTTTCATTAATCCCTTGCATTCAAAACATGTTTAAAAGCACCTATCTATCGTGGAGCGTTTCACGTGGCACTTTAACCACCACTCAAATGATGGAATGATGCGTGTCTCTGCAGAATCACCCACATGGAGGTACATCGAGACTTAATGGCCAAAGTTTGGATTGGAGCCTCAACACTTGAGGCTTGGGTAGTGATGGTTTCAACCCCTTTGACACTAAGTCTACTTCATGGAGCTTTTGGTCTGTGGTGATCGTCAACTACAAAATTCCACCATGGGAGATAACCAAGAAGGGCAATATACTTCTTACCTTGCTTGTGCCAAGGAAGTAGAAAGTGGAAAATATTGATGTCTACCTTGAGCCCTCATCAAGGAGTTGGAGAAATTATGGAGATACATCCCTGTTGTAGATGTCTCACTTGTAGAGGGGGAGAAAGAAGCCACTATGAGGGGAATCCTTATGTGGACTATGCGCAACTATCCTAGGCTTGGAGAGATTTTTGGTATCTCTCTCTCTCTCTCTCTCTCTCTCTCTCTCTCTCTCTCTCTCTCTTGAAGCTTCTCTATAATGATATGACATGTACGCAAGATTGTCCACATTGGCCCAGAATGCATGTCCTACTTACATGCCTAATTGGTGATCGAGAGGTCGGATGCCTTCCGCAATGTAATCCATCCAAACAGCCATTGTTTCTTACCTCAAGGTCCTAGCAAGCACAAGGATGCAACAAATGGGAAGAGGCCTCTAAAGCTTATGATGGCAAATTGGGCAACTATTTGGGAAGAGCACTACAACAACAATCTGGCTCTTAGTACTTCACCAAGAGGTATGTCAATGTATTCCATATTTTTAAACCTTCCATATTGCAAGGACTTACAAATAAAAAACCTCTTGGATCGCATGCACATATTGAAGAATGTAGCCCACACCTTGTGGAACCACATAATTGGCAAGAAGAACTCATTGGGGGCGAGGGAGGATTTGAGGGTCTTGAAACGTCGAGTCTCCGTTGGCCAAGATACATGAGGTCGCTCAAGAGAGCTTTCACAAAAGCAAAGAAAGGTGGAAGTGTTCAATTGTATGGGTTGAAGTCCCATGATTGGCACAAGATGCTTCAAGTAATGTCATTTTCTTTATTCTCTCTATTGTTTGTTTTTTAGGACACATATGGTTTGTGTGTATGACTTTCTCTCACTTTCCCATCCTCTAATTTACACTGTAGTTCATTCTTCCGGTCAGTATGTGCATATACCGGAACAAGAAAGTCAAGGATGCTATTTTTAAACTTGGAGAGCTAGTAAAGTACACCACAGGACTCCACTCAACTACACTTTTTTATGTACACAATAACCTCAATTAGCACTGAGTGTATTCTTGTGTGTTTTCTTGCAAATTTGTGAGCTCCAAGGAAATTGAAATAGATGCTATCCCGGCCGCTCAAACACTTGCAACAAAAATTGTGTGTGTCATTGATGCATTTTCTTGATCAGTTCTTCTTAGTCAAGTCCACCTCTTGGTTCACGTGGTTAAAGAGATTGCTATATGTGGACTAGTGCATGCACGATGCATATTCTTTCTAGAGATATTTTTAAAGAGTCTCAAAGATTTTGTGTGTCTACGGGCTTAACCAAAGGCATGTATAGCCGAAGGGTGGATCATGCAAGAGGCATTTTTTAACATCTTAGAGTATTTGGCACAAGTTGATCTTACAATCACTACAACAAAAAAGGGGGCCTTCGACGCAGGTTTCGACGCACCCCATCGAAAAAACCGTCGAAATACGCATCCCTACATAAACATCGCAATATGCATCGATATACGCGTCAAAAGGTACTGTTATCGACGCATATTTTGACGAGCCTAGCGACGCAGATTGCGACGACCATAACAAATTTTTTTTTTTCTTGGGCAGAGGATAGGCAGCCTGGCCTGTGCCCAGTGAAAAGATGGACACAGCCACAACCAGACTGCCTATCCTCTGCCCAAGAAAGCGAGGAGCACCAAAATCAACTGTGCTCCCGCAGAAATTTCGGCAGAGTTCCCTTCGTTTTAACATAAACTTTTCCAAAAAAACCATATGTATATGCCTCCTACATGCTATCCATGTAGGATCTCACATGAGATTTAAGGCCAATGAAAGAAATGAAATGAACTTAGTGCAAAACCATAACCATAACGAACTTTGTGCAAAGCCATAACCAAATTAAAACCATAACCATCCATAACCATATTGATCAAAACCATAACCATAAACAAAACAATAACCATAAGCATAACCAAAAAGTTAAACATAACCATAAACAAAACAATAACCATAATCATGTCTATACAAGAACAATAACCATAACCATGTCTATACAATGACAATAACCATAACCATAACCATAAAGAAAACAATAACAACATAACCATGTCTGAACAATAACCATCACCATGTCTGGACAATAACCATAACCATATATGTCTATACAAAAAAGAGACACAGAAGCGTGTCTGTGTCTCACAAAACATATATATGAAATCCACTGATGACTAGGCGTCACAACCTGTAGATAGGAAAAGTCACAAAATTAGTATTGATATTACTTCACATATACTTATTTAATTAAATCAACTCACACATATTGACGTCTCACCTCAATCGATCAGCGAGACTCTAAGGCCTCCCACTCTACAGACTCTCCTGAAGCATCAAGATCATTCAATACTTCATAGATACCTCTGCGATATCCACCTTTCTCCTCTTGGCGTGTCGGGGCTCGATGCATTGCAAGATTCTGTGTTTATACAAAAATCAAAGTAATAAGAATACATGATTCATCACGTTTTAAAAAACGCCATAGCTAGGATTGGATTGGAAACTCACAAACACATAGCGAAAGGTGTCGAAGCCTCTGCTGCCAAGATGAGATGTCTCCCTGGTCATCTGTCGTATCTGCGCGGCCTGACGCTACTGTCTGAACCGCGTGTCCGCTGTCCGCTCATCCTCCCTGATCTACTGCCACATCTCGTGTGGGATGCCTGAAGGCTTCGGCGAGCCGGTCCTGAAAGCCTGCCGAGCTGTATCTCGTCGATGTTTCACGGTGTCCTGTGCAACACCCTTGATCCACCTCCTCGGAAGATCCTTTGAACCCAGAGTAGGCTGCTGATACTCTCTCATGATGGTCTCCACTATATAACTGATTTTGTCACGATCGTGCTCAGGCCAAGGTGTCAGAATGTTGGTCGAAAACTGCAGCTCCGCGAGCTGGCGAATCCGCTGTCTCATCTCAGTCCCGACACTATCCATGTAAACAGAACCATTTGTTCGTATAGTATAGAGGTTGGAGGCCCTAGGATCGTGTGCCCCCCAAGGTGTCCGAGGTGTGCTAAGAGGTGTGTCGAGAGGTGTGCCTAGGTAGGACGGGGGTCGTGAGCGAGGAGGGGTCGAAGCATCTGTGGACCCTCCTCCACAGCAACCCCCACCTCCACCTGACGATCGCCGAGTGCGCCTATGCTGCGGAGATGAGGACGTACCCCTGCCTCTGCCGCACCCATAGGTGTCAAAGCGGCCATGATGGGAGATCTCGCATGCCTCGGACCCGTAGGCATCCCCCCATAGACGTCCCCCCCCCCATAGGCGTCCCCCCCATAGGCGTCGGACCCTTGGATGTGAAGCCCAGAGGCTTAGTACCCGTGCCTCTGGCTACCCAGTACTGAGATGCCTCTGCCATCTGACTGGGCGTCAACCGTGTGACGAAGCCCATAAATGCATATGCACTCATAGAAGCGGGATCTGGAAACTGGTCTGCCATACTAAAGGCCTGCACAAAGAAAGTAAAAGAAAGCGTCAGAACACCTTTGTTTAGATTAACTTTAAACTTAATTTTAAATCAACGTCTTCACACAAACACTTACAGGCCTAGGCCTCGACGAGTGAGGCATCATCGATAAGATCTTGCACGTATCATCGTCTATCTCTAATTGCAGACATAAATCTGTCCCAACTCGTTCTGGCAGATTGTCTTCATCCATTGCATCTTCATCTACAAGTGTCATATCTGCCTCGTCTCTGTCATCCCTTGTATATCTGTCAGCTTCCTCTACCATACCTTCGTCCATCTCATCTAATGTCACAATAGTATCTGCGTCGTCTGACCGACTTTCCTCGAGGAGCTCTTGCCCTTCAAATACTTGTTTATTTCTTGGAGCAACTTGAACCACAAACCACCATTGTCGCTCTCGAGGGTCCGGTACAAAGACCACTTGCTCGCAATGTTCGGGGAGAGCAAATGTGTCGCTCGCATCTGTCCAAACCGTTGTAGAATCTATTTTCACAAGATTGTTTCCATCTCTGTGTACCGTTGCATTGCGACCAGAAGTAATCACCTTGAACCACTTCACATCCAACAAAAACATCTCAAATCGCCTGAAGCTGACTTTCAGGATATTTGACACCAGACCACAGTAATCCAGGTTGTGAGTGCTCTCATTCGTGTCTTTGGCACTAGCCCTGCTCTTTTGCATGAAACTAACCATTACCCCACTGTCAAATGTGTTTCTTCTGCTGACAATTTGTTGTGTTCTGAAATGCTTTCCATGCGACCACAGTGC
>NC_140940.1:123992968-124150468 GCF_014529385.1 Adiantum capillus-veneris
AGCGCGTTGCAGGCGAAAATGGCCGCCTTCGCACGGGTTTTCCTTTTTTTTCCCCCAATTTTTTGCGTCGAAAGCTGTGTCGATATACTCGTGGTAATATCCGTCGATATACGCGTGGAAAAGTATGCCTTGCCATGCGTATTTCCACGCGCATATCGACGAATATTCCAATGCATATATCGACGGGATGCAAGTACGTCGATAACCGCGTGAAAAGGTACGGCCGTTGATATATACTGCGTCGATATCTTGATGTTATGTTGTAATGAAGACCTCATGTGGTTAGACGAGGAGGATGCAAGGATGCCTTCACACTTGCCAAGTGGAAATGGAAAATTTGCTAACATGGATATGAATCTATCTCGAGCGGTCAATAACTTTTGTTATCTCAATACAAAGGTTATGACCAAGTGGGTTGACTTATGGACAATGGCAAACGAAAGGCTTTGCAAGAGAGAGAAGCATGTAAAGAAGTGCATGGAGGAAGGAGGACACCCCCAGTGACTAGACACCGCATGTTTCCCAGATCTCATTAGTGCGGAGTGGATTCATGAGAGAATGAACGAAGAAAAAGCACACGGATAAGACATCACCGACAAAGAATGGGAGTATGCAGGAGGCTGCATACCAAAGGTAGAGTACTCATATACCTAAACCATATTGTATATTTTTTCTTGATTTTATTGTTTTAATTGATAAAAGATATTTTCCTAGTTTATAGTGCCTTTCCTTTAGCCCAGGGTCTTCACTAAGGATTACTGTATGGTGTCCTATGAGTGTACAATTGGGGGGGGGGGGGGGGGGGGGGGGGGGGTATGAGGCCACAAAAAGATAGATTTTACAAAAGAGGTACCGTATATAGGGGATAAAACGGCAATTTTGGTGCACGTAGATGACGTATTCCTAGTACTACTAGTGAATCCCTTGGGTCCTTTAGCTCTATGTGGTCAAAGGGTCGTTATTTTGTACGTGCCACAGTGACAAGAATAGAACCACCATGGACTGTGGAATCATGGGCAACTTTGACACAAATGGTGATGAAGCTAGGTATTGTGGAACTATTAAAAGTATACTAAAGGTTAATTTTAGAACCTTTCATACCTTCATCTTCGAGTGCAAGTGGTTTGTAAATGGGTATAGACGGCATGAGAATGGCCTCTACATGGTGGACTCTAATGTCCATCACACATGGCGGTATGACAATTTAGTTTTGCTACACAATTGTGAGCACCTGAGTGACTACCTTTTATATTATTATTTGTTTGTAACATTAATTATACCAATGTTACTCACTTTGAGCTTCTCTTCTATAGGTCATCTATATTCCAACAATCCACCAATCAAAACTTTGGTTTGTAATTTCCGTAACACCTTTGGGGAGAACCATTTTTTCCACTAATGAAGTGGATACCATCTTCGACCCTCTTTCACCTCCTACTTTGGATGAGGAGAGACAGAGTAGAGGGAGATTGATGATTCAAGTCCGGCGGCCGCAAGTCTTAATGAGGATTATTGTCATAATGATGATGATGATGAGATGGAGGATGAGAAATTGGATGATGAAAAGCCAATGCATCCACAAACAACATTCTATTTCTCTCTTTATTGATTGAAGAGCCATGGGCTTAGAATTGGATCTTGTAGGGATCTTTTGGAAGATGCTTCATAAACATTTGGCATACTTTAAGTTATGATTTTTTTTGGTCGTATCATCCATTCATCTCTCTCTCCCCCCTCTTCCTCTAGTTGTGTGAAGCACGCTAAGTTATGTAAAGCAAGTGATAGTGATTAGTTTAGTTTTAATCAAGTGTATTCCCATATAGCTAACTATTGTTCCATGCTTTTATATCTTTTTTTAATTATCTAAAAATTTCATATAATGTTCTTACATCTTTGTTAAGGGGGAGGGAAACACCAAAATTTGAGGGGGAGGGAATGTTTAAGCCGAAATTTGAATGTTTAGGTGCTCAATTGCATTTCGAGAATAAACCCAATAATTTTTGTGGCAATAATAGAGGTAACTATTGCGGCAAGAAGCGCAAAAGTTGACGCGATAAAATTTGAAAGGAAAAAAAGTCCCCCCCTCGCCCTTCTCTCTCTTCCCTCTCCAACGACTTTTGGACCTTCTCTTTACAGAACACGGTAAAAGGCCGTGGTAAACAATTAGCGATTTTCATAGTGGTCTTTGCAATGCCAATTCCAAGTGGCCAAACCAAAACCAGTTTTACCCTAAGCGATATAACACGCATTGCCAACTCCTAGTGGCCAAACCAAAACCGTTTTACCCTAAGCCACTATAACCACGCATTGTAACTACTAGCAAACCAACGATAACCAAAATCTTACTTTAAGCAAGCAATCTAACGTAGATTATCGGCTATTAGCGACAAAACCAGAAGCCGTTAACCATAATAATCTAACCTAAATATTTTTCATTACCAAATAGCAATATTTTTGTTTGTGAATGATAACATGTAGTCAGAATTTAAAATAACAAATTTACTATAACTTTTTATATTTTAATACTCTATTTGTGTGTGTGTGTCGAATGTGTTTAATTATGTGTAGATATAAGTGAATCTATATTTATTTATGTGTTTATGTGCATGTGTGTAACTATGTGTGTGTGTGTGTGTGTGTGTGTGTGTGTGTATACAAGAAAAGAAAGCGATAGAGCACTCACTACAGCCTACGTGAGCACAAACTGCTTGAGAGACTCCTGCCAAACCTGCAAGAAAAGAGACACCCACTATGTCACGCACATAAAAATTAATACGCAATAATTTGACATAGATTTTGAAAATAATCTTATCTTTTTGTTGCACGTGTGTAATTATGTGTGTGTGTGTATACAAGAAAAGAAACAATAGAGCACTCATCACTACGGTCTATGTGAGCACAAAGATATTGAGAGATTGCCGCCAAACCTTGAAGAAAACACACACACACACACACACTATGTCACACATACACATAAATACGCAATAATCTAACATAAATTTGAAAAATAATCTTACCTTTTTGTTGTAGAAGAGTGTGTGAGTGGATATCTTAAGTGGGGTTGGCCCCACAAAAGCAGATCTGAAACGTCTGAAAAGATAAGCTGCATGGAACCAAGAGGAGAGGAGAAAAAATGGGACAAAATTGCAAAAATGAACTCACCGATTTTGTTTTACAGGTGGTGTCAGTATAAGGGTCATAATAAGCATCGATATCAACGTCTGTATTAGCGTTGATATGGGCATCAATATCGGAATCAATATACTCATTAAAATAAGTGTTAGTATTTAAAATTTTGATTTTTAGAAAAAATTGGATCTCCCTCCAATTTTAGCACAACATATATCGACGTCCGTCAATGACATCGATAATTTGGCATCAATAATGAATTGATCACTTGTAGTGAGAGTTTTGTGGCCTTAGGGGAGTCTCTCCCCTTTCCAAACCTAGCTCTGGACTCTTGTTGCACTCTGCTCAACCTTCACACCAACTCGTCATTACCCTCATATTCACTGGCTTGTTAGCTTCGAATGGCTCCCAAATTAGATTGTTGAATTGAAAAAATCAACCAGCATTATTATGTAGGTCGCTATGTGGCTTATTAGGAGTCCCAAAATTCAAGGAATAATAGTCCATGCTTTTTAAGCTCATAAGTCCACTTTGTGATTTATTACACTAAAGATTTAATTTTGAAACTTCTCAAATAATTCTAAAAAATGTGTCACTAAATATAACAACATATAAGTGTCCCATTAAAAACCTAATGTGAAAGAAACTCTCCTTTTCTTTCTAGAAAAATTGGAAGGGGAAACAAGTAGTTTTTTCAAATTTCCAGCAATTCTTGTGATGGGAAGTAAGTGATTTACCAGCCCTTCTCTAGAAGGACAAAACCCCTAGAAAGGGTGTTGCAACCTTCTAATTTTGGGACTGTCTATGAGTGTGAAGCTGACCAATGATTAAGATATATGTGTTTTGATTGTGTAAGGTAGGGAATGTTGAAGAAGGCAGAGTAGGGGGATATAATGTTTTGATTGTGCAAGGTAGGGAACGTTGAAGAAGGCAGAGGGTGGGGACTCGGGAGTGCATGTAAGGAACCATTTAGTTTGGGGCCTTGGAGGACTGCATGTAAGGCACCATTTATAAATGCTTAGGGGAGTGCATGTAAGGTGGCATTTATAAATGCTTAGGAAAGTGCATGCAAGGCACCATTTATAAAATACTTAAGTCATTCAAGTGTCATCGTTTACACAGTGTCATCGTTTACACATCGTTTACTTAAGTCATTCAAGTACTCACAGTGTCATCGTTTACACATGCTTAGGCGAGTGCATGTAAGGCATTATCTACTTGCTCAAAAATCAAGTCTACTCACATTTTTGTTGTGAACACCTACTATCTCGCTCGTCTACTGCAAATCACACGGAATCTCCATGGAGTGCCTCAAGGTTTTGGCGTCCTTTATTTTTTGTTGCGATGCTAGTTCTAAAGTCCTTTTAAGCCCCTTCTCTTTATCGGTCCAAAGTTCTAAAGTCCTTTTAAGCCATTGTCGCCCGTAGAGGTCCGCGCCTTGAAATATGTAATTGTAGCGTCTGAAGTCATGAAGAGGGTTTTTTAATTCAAGTTTTGAAGAACATTTTCTGGAGTTCAAAGAAAAACTATGTATGTGAAGAAGGGTTATCTAAATGCCAATTAAACAGTACACGTGATATAGAGGCTTCTCTAATAGGGTCGAGTCTCCAAGCTGTCACCATTAATGTTCTCTAAGCCTAGAATTTGTAGAATCGAGGCCCATTAGCTGTAATAGGACTAATTTTTGAAGTTTTTAAAGTAAAAAAGAATGTAGTAGGGCATATCTTTCGTTTAACACGATTTGAAAGATTGTTGAATAGTCTATTAAATAGAGTTTATATGAATGAGTTTGAAATATTAAGAGAGAACATATATTCTTTTTTTAAATAATACACTAAAGACGTATTTGATAAAGATTAATGAATAACAGATAGTCTGTCTATGAACAGTAAAATTGAGATTTTATTAATATCAATATTTTATATTTATGTGTTTTAACTTAAAATGCATGGGTAGGCTTAAAATAAGTTGAAAAAGTAGTGGAGACCCAAAAATAGAGGTTTTATGAGTCGCGACCTAAAAGTTGCATTTTCAGCCAAAGAAAGACGTTTTCAGCCAGACATATTCCCGTTGTTTTGAGTACCTGGATTTCTGTGTTCTGAGTTCGTTTGTAAAAGTTATGATGAAAACAAACAGAAGACATCAGCAGTGTAGTCTACACAGGGACAGGCAGACATACAACATCATACAGCTCTCCTTGCTATCAACCAAGAAGTGGATTTGTTTCTTCATGGTAGACTATTGCAATTGAGATTATGAAGGTACATAATTATGTTATTTTACTTTGATTATCATGTTGAATTGGTCGCACGAGTATGTTCTTTTGGCTATTTTGTAGGCGGTACAGGAATCAATGTGTGAAACAGGATCGGTGCAAAGTCTCATGATCAAAATCTAACCTTCACCGATCGCTTAGCGATCACGTTCTTATCTTATTTTCGCAGGTATACTTGGTGAGAAAATCGAGTTGACTGAACGCCGAAAAAGCGGCTATTTTGAGAAGTCATATGCTTTTCGAAGAAAAGAAGGAAAAGAACAGCGGGTAGTGTGTTTGGGGATTATTCACATATTTCCTCTTCTGCGAGTGCGAGTGCGAGTGAGATGCTGCATGCAAGCGGACTGAAGCTCGAGGGTGGTCGGGAGGCTCGAGCTCCGTACAACGGAGTGCGCCCATATTCAATTGCTCCTCTGTTGTATCAAAACTCTGCAAAAATTCATCAATACAAAGATCTCTTTCTCTATCTTTTGCTGTCTATCTCTATTATTCTATTCCTGTGACATTAGCCGCATTGGAAATGCTTCATTACGGCCCTAAGCCACGTCTTCACTGCTAGACACATGAAGCAGTACCAAATGGTCGATGCCACTTAGGCCTATGTTTCAAAAAAAAGGTGACTAAATTCCACCCCACTTTGTCTCTCGCTGTCTCCCATCAATATACACTATCGGAGAGGGCATCTTCTTGTAAGATTCGTGTTGAAAGGAATATTAAGAAGCGGGGTTCCTTGCTCATTGCCTTTCCTTCTAATCAAGATGGGGGCATGTTTTGAGGCAGTATTTATGATTAACAAACAAACAGACCATTAAGAACAAATATCCTCTTCCCCACATAGATGAGTGTAAAAATCGAGTTGACTGAACGCCTAAAAAGCGGCTATTTTGAGAAGTCGTATTCTTTTCGAGGAAAAGAAGGAAAAGAACGACGGTTGGTGCGTTTGGGGATCATTCACAGATTTCCTCTTCTACGAGTGCGAGTGGGAGTGTGGGTGCGAGTGCGAGTGAGACGCTGCATGCAAGCGGACTGAAGCTCGAGGGTGGTCGGGAGGTTCGAGCTCCGTACAACGGAGTGCGCCCATATTCAATTGCTCCTCTGTTGTATCAAAACTCTGCAAAAATTCATCAATACAAAGATCTCTTTCTCTATCTTTTGCTGTCTATCTCTATTATTCTGTTCCTGTGACATTAGCCGCATTGGAAATGCTTCATTACGGCCCTAAGCCACGTCTTCGATGCTAGACACATGAAGCGGTACCAAATGGTCGATGCCACTTAGGCCTATGTTTCAAAAAAAAAGGTGACTAAATTCCACCCCACTTTGTCTCTCGCTGTCTCCCATCAATATACACTATCGGAGAGGGCATCTTCTTGTAAGATTCCTGTTGAAAGGAATATTAAGAAGCGGGGCTCCTTGCTCATTGCCTTTCCTTCTAATCAAGATGGGGACATGTTTTGAGGCACTATTTATAATTACTGATAAGGGGAGTGCCATGTAAGCAGTGTTCGGAAAAAATAATTTTTCCAAACATACAAAATTCCTTTCCTTGAGCTTGGCAATAGGAAATTTTAGAAAATTAAGGGTATTGTTTGGGTTTTTACACTATTTCTCTCTATTTTAGGCCATAGGGTGCTAGCAATAGGTGTTTTGTGGCCGGTATGTGTACATCCTATGGCCTTGGGGCCATAGGGTGCTAGCAATAGGTATTGTGTGGCGGGTATATGTACATCCTATGGACTCCGGGCCATAGGGTGCTAGCAATAGATGTTGTGTGGCGGGTATATGTACATCCTACCATAGGGTGCTAGCAGTAGGTGTTTTGTGGCGCATGTATGTACATCCTATGGCCTTGGGACGATAGGGTGCTAGCAATAGGTGTTGTGTGGTGGGTATATGTACATCCTATGGACATAGGGTTCTAGTTACATGTGTTTTGTGGCGGGTATATGTACATCCTATGGCCTTGGAGCCATAGGGTGCTAGCTACAGGTGTTTGTTAGGCTCTTAGGTCAATGTGTTCGTGTTGCATGCGCAATTATATATTTTTTGTTGTATATGTGATTTAGATCTAAACAAAATCCCAATAGATCAAAATTGCAAAAACAAATTTAATTAAACAATTAATTAATTAAATTTGTATACATTTGAATTCTTTTTTTGGGGATGTTTAGCCTTCGCGGCGGTCTAATATAATTAAAATTACTAGAGATCTAGGCACAAAATGTTGGCGGTAGTCTTTGCCAGTGTCTATATCTTGATAATACGAGTGGGACGACACCTATGAAGCAAATTTGGACCCCACGACCAAAATCTGCATAGTAAAAAATTCATTGAAAATAGCCAAAATTCATAAATTTTGCCTCCAAAAATGCGTGCTATTTTTTTGCTCGATATCGATCAATAGGCTTGAAAACCCATTATAGCAAATTTTGGGGAAAATGCTAACTAAACACACGTGATATAGAAGGTTCTCTCATAGGGTCGAGGCCCCAAACTGTCGCCAAGGACTCGAGGCTCACTAGCCGGATTGGAAATGGTTCATGAAATGGACTCCAAATGGTCAATGCCACTTAGGCCTATGTTTCAATAAAAATTCCAACCCACTGTGTCTCTCGCTGTCTCCCATCAATATACACTACCGGAGAGGGCATCTTGTCAGATTCCTATTAAAAGGAATATTAAGAAACGGGGCTCCTTTCTCAGTGCTTTTCTTTCTAATCAAGTTGGGGGCACGTACTGAGGCACTATTTATAATCGCTGATAAGAACAGTGCCATGTAAGCAGTGTTCGGGAAAAAATCATTTTTCCAAACATACAAAATTCCTTTCCTTGAGCTTAGCAAGAGGAAATTTTACAATATTAAGGGTTTTGTTTGGGTTTTTACACTATTTTTCTCTATTTTGGGGCGGAATTTCTCCTTTTCCCTTGCCTTGAACCGACATTTTTTAAATTGGAAACGGCATTTTTCCCGAACACTGCATGTAAGGCACGGTACGTCTGCAAGCAAGGAGGGACCGGAAGGCCTTCTAAGGAGTGCAGCTTATACGTGCGTATTGATGGGGTACCCGCAAGAAGCAGACGTTGCAGTCCAGTGCAAAGCCAACCTGTAGTCCAAGCTCCGCTAGTAGTTGCAGGCTTCAGGCCAAGCTTCGAGTATATAATATAGGCTGCTGATCAGGCGCTGTAAGCAAGAAGAGTGAAGGCGAAGCTCATGTGAGTGGGTAAGTCTTGTGCGCAAGAAGAGTGAAGTGGAAGCTGTGAGAGGGTATTGAATTATATACATTAAGCTAGTTAATTAGCCGCAGCTACGTCGAGACATGGAAGGATCAAGAGATGCGATAGCTGAAGCTGCTGCAAGCTGGGAGTGCGCGTTGGCCTGGTTGTTGGAAATGTGCGCTTTGGATTTCCCGCGGAGTGCGAGCATGACAAGAGGCCAGAGACACACTTTCCTGCTCAACTATGAGCAAAGGAGAGCACGTGAGCTCACGGAGGACGCGGTCTCGCGTGGGGAGGCCTACACGAAGATGTCGGCCAACGTGGGGCAATTCCACATCCTCACCACAGCCATGAACTTGCTAGAAACAAGGCTGGAGCAGAGCGATGACGGCACCGCTCCGTTGCACGCTGCGGCGGCTGCGGAAGCGATTGAAAGCGCCGAGCAGGAGATGCTGGAGATCGTTTCCCTCCTCCTTTCTGCCCTCGACTTATACCAGCACTACCCTGACCCTCGCGCACTTCCCTCCCACATCCGCGAAACGCTCACCGCGCTCGAGAATGCTATCGGTGCCGACATGGCAAATCTCAAGGAGCGCTACATTTCTGGTTCGGATTCTGATGAGTAGCGCTCAGGTGCCTGCAGGTGTCCCTGCTCATAACCTGAAGCTCAATTAGCTGCTCCACTAGTCTCTCTGTCAGCTGGCGGCTGGTCGTCCACAGCTTTGCTAGTGATACCAAAAATTAACGCCGCTCCCACTTTTTGGCCTCCCTAGCTTTATCTGCAAGTACTATAAACTAGTGTTGTTGTTCGTCTCATCCTTACCTAATACTACTTCGTCCTAAAATCGCTTCAAAATTGCACTCTAGCGCAGGTTTAATATGGTTATGGATCATGTTTTCTTTTTAGGGAAAATTCTCAAAATACCCCTCTAATTTGTGGAAATTCCCAAAATACCCTTGTATCTATTTTGGTTGGATTGTTCAAGTTTTGTTATCTTTATTCCCTTTTTCACAATTAAGATGATGAAAATGATGAAGCAATTATGTCTAAAAATGATGAAGCAATTCGTCTCCAAAGCTTGCGTAACCGACTCAAATTCTAGTTTTAGCATCTCGTATTGATAGACAATCCGTCTTCTTATGAAAAGCTACAAAGTTTTTTATCTTTCAAGAAATTTTATCTCACGACCAAGGGTATTTTAATGGGATATTTGGAAAAATTGAAGGACATTTTGGGAATTTATGGCTAAATATAGGGGGTGTTTTGAGAATTTTTGAAAGTTTAGGGATATTTTGGAAATTTGCACAAACGAAAGGGTATTTTGGTCATTTTCCCTTTCTTTTATTATAGACGATGGCCACTCGATTCGGGCAATTCTTTTTACGAGCTCTCCTTTTTCATCTCTTCTTTGTGGTTGCATGTTTTTTTTTTTTTTTTTGGGTTGGGTTGGGGTGTCAAACCCATGAATGGCATCATATTTGTTTTGACATTTTGTTGGACAAAACAAAAGCCTTATCGTACGCGATGCATCCCAATGATTCAAATGTCGGTCTATTTACAATCACGCCTATTTGTAACAAATTCTTGATCTAAGCTCTCAAGAAGGTCACTATGTATACTTATGTATATCGCGTGCCTTCAAGGATTATTTCTAAAACTCTTTATCTGTGAATTTTTGACAAATAAAATACACCCTTTTTCTATACAATTTGTAAGTTTTTCTCCCAATTCCATTTTATGGTACCCTTCTGTATGTGAAAATGTGAGAAAAAAAATAATTTATTGACCCCTTCTACTGCACTCACATGAAAGTCACATAATTATTAAGTGAACACCCCCCCCCCCGCCCGTCTAAGCTAAACCTATATTAAGTTTTTGATGTTGTTGACTCAAGTATGTGTGTATAATTTTACAAGCTGGGATCATTAAGGAAATCAAGAAAGATACCTCGGGTGAGGTTAGAGGAATGCTTATCGATTATGTTCTCTTTTTAGTATAGCCGATGGCCACTCGGTTCGGGCAATTCTTTGTCGGAGCTCCGCTTTCATTATCATTTTTCATCTCTTCTTTGTGGTTGCATGTTTTTTTCCTTTGTCTGTTTTTTTTTGGGCTGGGGACGAAACCCATGAATGTCATCATATTTGTTTTGACATTTTGTTGGATAAAACAAAAGCCTTTGAGAGATAACCCTCCCTAGGGGTCTATGCACGGATTATACAATTTACACATTTATACAATTTTCAATATACATCACAGTTGTGGAAGCATTTGCATAGGGGAGGAATTCTGAGAGCCCGACCAAGCATGGAGTTTAGGCCATGAGCCGGACTGCATCCAAAGGTACCTAGCGACTAGTCCTACCTGTGAATGGGTGTTACCAATGAAAACGTACTCAAGAAAAAATATATCATTGTGGAGGGTGAATATTTGTGTACACCGCATTGCGGGAAGAGAGAGAGAGAGACAGAGAGAGAGAATATAGTGGAAGGTGAAATAGAGTGCACAGAGACATAAGAAATTGACAACAAAGAATCTTTAAATGCTCATCTAAATGGAACAGGCAACCTTGTATTAATGCAATGACAAAATCTGGGTATACCATAACATCAAAAATTTTATGACAAAACAACTAGCAGAGCACCGGACCCTGTGTAGGGATCGATCGGTCCACCCATCCACTTCCGCTCTACTACGGACAAAGAGAATTTCACTTCGCCGAGAGCGAGCCAAAACACCTCCATCCTACCTGAGCCAGACATAGGTGAGGCCGCTTCGCCTCCCTCCATGAACCCAAGCTCTGAAAGGATCCCAAATACCAGCAGGTGGTAGGATTTCCACACCAACCATACCAGTTTAGGCGACCCGCCTCTTCGATGCCCAGCACCGGGTGTTTAGGCAAAGCCAAGGCAAGATCCCCGATGTGTTATCCGTGTAGGTCATTCAACCCCCGATGCACTGACCGTGTAGATGAGCCTAACAAAAAGAAGAAGACCTACGCAACACCCCCGATCCAACAAAGCCCCAGTTCAGTGACCCTTTAGTCTAAGGCTACGCGATGCAGGTGATCCTAGTCTTGTAGAGATGTTGCCATGAGAAACATAATACATGAGTCCAATCACAATAGCACCTCCCAGATGCACAAACAATCCATTTCCAAACATTTAGAGTGTAGAGCGTCTCTACCCTTACACGTCTACCATAAACCATCTTGATCACTTCATGATCCAATCCAAAAACCATAAACCATAAACCATAATCCAGTCACATCACATGGGTGAGCTCTCCACCCTACTTAGGTGAGGCACGACCAATCCTGCATAGCCACTTTAGAATATAACATGGCTGCAAAACATTCAACAGTATTTCGGCAGCATAACCCAATCCAAAAAAGAACCATAAACCACACCGGCTTCCACCATAAAATATCAACCATAATCCATGAGGGTATCTCAGCGCTTAACCATAAATCATAATCACATCGAACCGACTCCCACACTTGGAGTTTGACATATCCTCTGCAAATCAATTGGAGTCTACACACATGTGATCCTTAAGATGTGATTCTTTCAAGCATTAAAAAGAGTTTGACCAGTGAATAATCATGATATAAAAATCTAATTTTGACAACATCCAACCATGCAAAGTTGATGCATCACATCTGCACTTCACCACTCTAGCACATAGAGCTAGTTTTGACCTAGAAAGGTGAAAAGCAATCATAACCATGCATATGAGGTATCCACATCACTCCATGAGTTCCATATGTCATATAATAACATTCCCACACCATAAACATGATGCAAAACAACTCCTACCATAACTTCACACATGTGCAAAAAACAACTTTTTGACATTTTCGGGAGCATGCAAAACATGCAAATGAAAGTGTTTGAGCTCAACTCAATGTATCAAGTTCAGATCTATAATGTAAACTATCACTCCATCATGTCACTTTGACCATATGATACTCACACAACAAACGGTAATCCCAAAAGAAAGTCACCTTATTCATATCTGCCTATACGGTTCGGAATGTTTAACCATATACTCTCATGTAAGTTTAGGGCCATCTAATAATTGAAATCAACTCACCAAAACAAACCATAAACCATATCAAAATGGCTCGGTTAACTCACGACGTCATATGGTATCTCCCTTTGATAGCACTCCTACACGTGTAGGTAAAATTGTAATAGAGTGATTAATAACTCGCATTTGCTGTTGAAGATGATGAAACAGGAAACAGAAGGAAGATAGCAACTCAGAGTAGGAAGAAGATGGAGAAGGAGAAGAAACAGAGCTTGTGTACGAAATATCTGTAGTCTATCTCTTTGTATTAGAACAATAGTGTTTTCAAACTTAGAGCTACAAAGCTTATATGAAACCCTAAGAGATAAGGTGTCCTTTCACACCAGATGTCCCAGGGGGAAAAACCCAGTGGGAGAAAAGTGCCCCTGGTGAAGCGCGTATACACACTAACACTACTACATGTCTATAAATCCCCCCTGTAGTGAAAGTGTGAATCCGTACAAGGTAGCAGATCATCATGTGTATGAGAGTAAGCCCAAATCTTTTCGGAAAGCTTCAAACTTTTCTCGTGATAACGTCTTCGTAAATAGATCTGCAATGTTATCCTGTGTAGGACAGTAAGTTAGTGTGATCCCCTGCATGTAGCCTTTCCCTGACATAGTGGTAGTGAACCTCTATGTGCTTTGTTCTTGCATGAAATACTGGATTCCTTGCAACTGCCATAGCACTCTGACTGTCAGTGAAAATGGTAGTGGGTGCCTGTTGACACTCGCAAAGATCTGCCAATAACCTGCGTATCCATACACAATCAACTGTTGCCGTGAAAGTTGCCCTGTACTCAGCTTCACAAGTTGATGTAGCCACTGTGGGTTGCTTCTTGCTTAGCCAAGACATACATGCATTTCCCAAGAAAAAACAATTCCCACTTGTGGAATGTCGTGTGTCAAAATCACCAGCCCAATCTGAATCGTTGTAACCAAGAAGCTGCATAGAACTGTGCTTTCTATACATATCCCCCCTTGGAACATGGAAAGATTAGGGGTACCTGAAAGGTAACGAAGTATGCGCTTCACAGCTTTCCAATGATGCATACCTGGGCTGTGCATAAATCTGCTTGCTTTTGAAACCCCAAATTGAATGTTTGGACGAGTGTTGCCTGCCAAATATATCAAGCAACCAACCGCTGCTGCATAAGTATGTACATCAAAAGGTTCTCCAGCATCGTGCATGCTCAACTTTGATCCAGTTTCTATGGGTGTAGAAATTGGTTTACAATTTTGCATACCAAACTTGTCCAAAATTTTATGCAAATATTTTTCATGCAACATGTATATGCCATCCTCTGATTGCACAAACTGAATACCCAAGTAATAATGTAGCAAACCAAGATCAGACATCTCAAAGGTTTTTCTCAAAGCATCTTTAAACGCTTCAATTTCATCTGCAGTATTGCCTGTAAGAAGCATATCATCCACATAAAGTATTTGCATAATGAGAACTCCATCTCTTTTTTTGACATACAAAGTACTTTCTGTTGGACTATTCTGAAATCCCTGGTCAATCAAATAAGTATGTATCTTCTCATACCATGCTCTTGAAGCCTGTTTGAGACCATACAAAGCTTTACGCAATCTACATACCTTTTTCTCTTGACCTTTTACAACAAAACCACTTGGTTGACTTACATAAACTTCTTCCTGCAAATCACCATTCAAAAAAGCAGTTTTGATATCCAACTGATGCACTTTCCAACCATGATGAGCAACACTTGCAACTAGTGATCTAACTGTGGACGCACGAAAACTGCCTGAAAACGCAAGTAGAGGCTCTGGAAATCACCTTGCTTTGATACCAATTGTTGAAGATGATGAAACAGGAAACAGAAGGAAGATAGCAACTCAGAGTAGGAAGAAGATGGAGAAGGAGAAGACACAGAGCTTGTGTACGAGATCTCTGTAGTCTATCTCTCTGTATTAGAACAATAGTGTTTTCAAACTTAGAGCTACAAAGCTTATATGAAACCCTAAGAGATAAGGTGTCCTTTCACACCAGATGTCCAGGGGGAAAAACCCAGTGGGAGAAAAGTGCCCCTAGTGAAGCGCCTATACACACTAACACTACTACATGTCTACATTTGCGAAGTGATAACGGAGACCTAAATTCATCATCAATATTTTCTATTGGTTAAGTGGGTTTGCCCATCTAGTGAATCTATATAGTAGTTCTCTAAGGGGCCTGGAGTCAAAAAATTTGGTTGTGTAGTGGGCAGCAATCTATTTTTTGACCATATCTGTTAGCTTGTGTGTGTTTTTCACTTGACACATCCGAGAGAAAATGTTCTAAATGATGTGTTTTATCTATGGTATATAGGGTTCGGACTGATTCATAACGGTTTGTGATTTATGACCAAAACAGTATTCCTACCGCTTCTATGACGTGAAACGAAAAGCGCTTCTTTATGTACGTGCATAACCATAACACATGATGTGCATAAATCAACGTGTAAAACATGATGAAACAATCATGAGGCAACCTCTTTTGTACTTGGTTAATCCATACATACACTCGTCTGTAAAAAAACAATCGGCGTGAGGGTGACTACGCAGAAAAATGACATAGAGAGAGAGAGACGATGACTATGGAGTTTATGGTTTCTCACCGTGCTTTAGAATCGATTAGGGGTTATCGAAATGATTCTTGCTTTACAACAAGAGAGCGGTGATGAGAGCTACGTAGAGGTATCCGCCACGAAAACTTTCGGAGAGCGCGTACACCGTGAAACGAGAGAGAATATAATAAGCAAATAGAGAGAGTATTCTTCTTCTTCTTCTTCCCGAGAGAGATGGTGATGAAGAGATTGCACCACTCTTTATAATATATAAGTAATTTGGACGAGAGAGATGGTGATGAAGAGATTGCACCACTCTTTATAATATATAAGTAATTTTGACGTCAAGGCAAGAGAGCTTCCGCGTCTAAGAGTGTATCTATCTTTCTCAAAGTGAAAGAAGAGAGGTCTTTATATAGGCTCTTACGTTCGCAGCTTTTCACTTTTATTTTATTATCTTTATTTTTATTTTTTTTATGAGGACACGGATTTCGACGCGCAGTTTAGAGACTCTAAGAAGAAGCTTGGCTTCCAAGTAAAGAATTCTAAACTAAGCTCCTCCTCTCTTTTTTAAAAAGACTCTTTCTTTTCTAAAAACAAGCCTTTGCTTTTTGGTGGTCAACTCTCCCACTTACCATTCAATTTTTACATTAAATTTGACCATCCAAATAGTATGTAACCAACTATAAAAACCGTAGCCAAACTATGCCACACCTTAACATCCTGACATAATTATGACTTTCCAATGCTGTCAATCAAAATTCGACGAAACAGATAGAAAGTTATTTTTCTTATTTTTAGAAGAGCCCCAAAAATTGGGGATCATACATCCTCCCACACTTGAAAAATTCGAAGTGTCCTCACCTCAACATGAAGTCTAGATAATTTAGTCTCATTATATCGTCACGTTCCCAAGTGGCATCTTCCTGAGGATACGTTGACTATCTAACAAGGTGTTCAATAATGGTCCGATTACGTAGAGGCTTGATTTTGCTCTGAAGTATTTATTTGGGATATACTTCAAAAGTTCCATCGGTGGATGTAGATAATAGAGAATCATCAAGAATATGTCGTGGATCAGGTACATACTTCTTGAGTAAGCTGACGTGAAAAACATCATGTACCTTTATGTGCAGTGGTGACAATAGTCTGTAAGCTTGTTCATTAATTCGTTCTGTGATTACAAAAGGTCCACAATATCTTACACTTAGCTTCTTACACTTACCCATTGATAAAGAACTACGTTTGGGTTTCACCCTCAAGAATACCATATCGCCTTCTTCAAAAAGTCTGGTAGATTGTTTTGAATCAGCATAACTCTTCTGTCTATCTTGAGCAGTCTTAATATCTTGCCGTATAAGATCGGTTTGTGGTTGCATTTTGTCCAACATTTCTTTACATGCTTGAACTCGTATGAGAGGGTCTGTCCATTTGAGTGGAGTAAGATACTCTTCTCCACACAATTCTTCAAAACGAGACATTCCAATTGAGCGTTGGAATGATAAATTATACGTAATACCTAGTCCATTTACTTTGTTCATACATACAATAAGCTCTCAACATGTCTTCAATGATTTGATTTGTTCTTTCTATCTGCCCATCAGTTTGAGGATGATAAGCAGTACTAAAGGCTAAATGGGTTCCTATAGCTGAGAATAACGCTTTCCAAAAATTAGAGGTGAACTTCGCATCACGATCAGATATTATCCTTTGAGGTAGACCGTGATACATGAAAACACCTTTCATGAAGATTTGAGCTACGTCCTTAGCCGTAAATGTTGTCTTGACTGAAAATAAATGGGTCATTTTTGTAAGCATATCAAGAACCACAAAAATAGAGTCATATCCTAGAGATGTAGGAAGTCCTGTAATAAAATCCATAGATATGCATTCCCACTTCATTTGTGGAGCATCAATAGGTTGAAGCTTATTGGAATAACAAATTCGTTCAGCTTTAATATGTTGACATGTTAAACATCTTGTAACATAGTTCAACACATCGCGCTTTAGTCCTAGCCAAAAGAAACTCTTTCTTACAGTAGAGTAAGTCTTAATGTATCCTGGATGTTCTGCTATAGGTATATCATGAGCTTCTTGTAACATCTGAAGTTTGATTTCAGCTTGATTTGGAATACAAAGACGATTACCAAGTAAAGGTCATCACCTTCAACATGAAAGCCTTTGATTTGCCTTTCCTGCTTCTTTGTGTGATTATTTAAGTTTATCAAGTATTGGACTCTTAAGTAATACAGGTCACTACTCATACCTTCTCGAATAAGGTTAATTAGAGAAGTAGTAGAGGTTGTGACAGCTGCTACCATACTCTTCCTGCTCAAGGCATCGGCCACCAGATTTTCCTTCCCGGGTTTATACTTGATTTCAAAATCATATTCACATAACAACTCCATCCATCTTCTCTCTCGCATATTAAGGTCAGGTTGGGTGTAGATCCACTTCAGGCTTCTATGGTCGGTATGTAGTTCAAATCTCCTTCCAAGAAGATAATGTCGCCATACTTTAAGAGCATGCACAACGGCCAATAATTCCAAGTCATGTGTAGGATAATGCAACTCATGTACAGGTACGAGATTCATAAGCTACTGGTTTTCCTTCTTGAGATAGAACGCCACCAATTGCCTGTCCACTTGCATCAGTGAGCACAGTAAATGACTTTGAGAAGTCTGGAAGCTGTAGTATTGAAACATTCACCAAAGCTTCTTTGAGTTTCTCAAAACTAGCTTGAGCACGTTCATTCTAAGTAAAAAAATTTTCTTTCTTAAGCGTATTAGTCAATGGAGATGCAATCTTAGCGTAACCTTCAATAAATGTGCGATACCATCCTATCAAACCAAGAAAACCACGTACTTCTCGTAATGATTTCGGTGTAGGCCAAGCTTTGACAACTTTGATCTTACTTGGGTCAGTAGAAACACCATCTTTGGATACAATAAATCCCAGATATTCCACCTTGTCAGTGAAGAAGGTGCATTTGCTACGTTTGGCATAAAGTTCATTTTGATGGAGAAGTTCAACTACTCGCCACACATGCTGTTTGTGTTCTTCTCAGTTTCTTGAGTAAACCAGGATATCATCAAAGAAGACAAGAAAAAAATCATCAAGATATTCTCGAAACACATCGGTCATAAGACGATTAAAAGTTGCAGGAGGGTTAGTAAGTCCAAAAGGCATAACTGTAAATTCATAATGTCCAAAACGAGTATTAAATCCGGTCTTTGGTATGTCCTCCTCCTTGATTCGAATTTGGTGATACCCTGATCTAAAATCAATCTTTGTGAAGATAGAAGATCCATGTAATCGATCAAGCAATTCGTCAATCCTTGGTATTGTATACTTATTCTTGACTGTTACCTGGTTCAATCCATGATAATCAATACAGAGACATAAAGTACCATCCTTCTTCCTATTAAAGAGAGCAGGAGTACTCCATGGAGAAACACTAGGTCGAATGAAGCCTTGTTCAAGAACTTGTGTCAACTGCTCCTTGAGTTCCGCAAATTCGGGTACTGACATCTTGTAAGGTCTACGACCAATTGGTTGAACTCCTGGAGTAAGCTCTATTGCATGATCAACATCATGCCTCGGTGGTAGATGAGAAAGTTATTTCGGAAATACATCATCAAACTTTGTTATCCATTCGGGTTCAGGTGAATCTATCTTTTTCTCTTTAGGATTAAGCTTTACTGCGTAAATCCTCTCATTCTTCATATGACTCTTCATAAGTTTGGTAAAGTGCACTAGTTTGAGCTTAGGCTTTTCCCGTTTCCCAGCAACTGTAACTCTAGCGTTTTGATCATTTTGAAAAGTCAATGAAGCGTCTTTACAATGTATGTGAGCATCATTGGCTTTAAGCCAATCCATTCCTAGGATTTTATCGTAAATTTTGATGGGTAAGACTCCGAAGTTTGCAAAAGTATTATGACAATCCAAAGCAAAATTCAAATTATCCACTAAAGTAGAAGATCTAACCTTCCTACCCATAGCTAATTCTACTGTAAGGTCTGTATCAGGATGTTCAATTAGAATGAGGTTTCTGATGCACTTAGGAGATATGAAAGAATGTGTACTTCCTGAATCAACCAATAGGGTAAAATGGCTACCTTGATACTCCGCTAGGGTTTGAATAACTGAAATTGTTCATTCACTCCCTGATGTTCAACTGCAGTATGAACATACGCGTTTGCCCGATTTCCTTCACTTCTAGCCCGTTGAGCTCTGTTAGCTTGAGGTCTTCCTGAGGTCTTTGATTTCCCCCTCCTCTTGGACGAAGTTGATCATTAACATTCCCATTGTTGTTATTGTTGACAGGTGGTCCGTTCCAAACAAAAGGCGGATTGCCTGGTTTAGAATTACCCTGGTTTTGGTTAAAATTTTGCTGATTGAAGTTCCTCTAACCTGCCGATGGTCTGGGTCTAAAGTTTCCATAATTCTGATTCGGATTGAAATTTCTATGTTCATAAATGTCCACCAATCCACCAATCTTGTGAAGCTTGAGTTGTTAAAGGGACAATCCCTAAAACTGATGACCAGGATCAAAACAAGTGTAGCATAAATGATCCTGTCTAGCTTACATACGTAATAAGATCTCTCTTCTTTGCTGTGGAACTCCAGATCTTTGTTTCTCCTCTGGACGAGGTCTTTTGATTTCACGAACAGAAACAGGTTCTTCTTTCCTTTTTCTGTAGTAGATAACTCTATTTCAATAGGTTTTCCTGCATCAAGGACATCTGCAAAATTGGTAAGACGAAGAATTTGGAGTCTAGTCTTGATAGGATTATGTAGTCCTGACACGAATTGAGCTACCTTAACCTCTTGAGTCATCCTTGCTGGAGCATACTTGACAAGGGTTAAGAAATGCTGGTAGTATAATTCCAGATCTCTGTTCCCTTGAGTACAATCAAGAAACTCATTCATACGGTCTGAATGATAAACTTTGTTTTGATAGTTCTTCTTAAGTTGGATCTTAAGATAATCCCAAGTTGCAGCATTAGGATCAACATTGTTCTCTGTGCAATGGTCTCTCCACCAACGCTTGGCTATTTTCTCTAGTTTGAACTTAGCGATGATAGCCTTGTTCATTGCCGATGAGTGAGCCAAATCAAAGTAGTCATCCATGCGCTCAATCAAATCTTCAAGAATATTGTATACATATTTGCCTTCCCCGCTAAAATTTCCAGCTTGAGACTTGTGAAGCATAGCATCGATGTCTCTATCGATGATGGTGTGTTGAGGAACAATAGGTGCATTTGCGTTACCAGCAACTGCATTTCCTCTACGAGGCATGGTAACTTACTGCACCATATCAACCAAGGTCATACTTAGCAAAATATTCTATTCCACTCAAAGTCCTTAAATCAAATAGAATAGACGTTTAAGATAAGATGAGAATCAATTAGGAGAAAGAACAATGAACAAATCAATCATTTCAATATCACAAAACTTTGGGTTCTCAAAATTCTACAAGGTATTTCGGAAGTTTCTAATAAATCCAAGTGGCTCTAACATAATGTACTCGGTAATATCCATTTTGACATCCTTCCACCAATGGAGCATAGTTGTTCCATTCCTTCAGTATGTCTGATGGTTGACTCCAATAGTCCTTTACAATCTTCGGCTAGAACATCTCTTCGTTGGAGTGTGAGTCATACCATTCTTGAGTAAGAGATTTGTTTGTTACAACTACCCCCATTTTAGTGTGAATAATCGCCTTCCTGTACCCGAAGTAGTCATCGAAGAAGGCAGATTCCTTTAGAAACACATCCGTTGTGTCCCATCAAATTGAGCTGTGAATATTTGCACAATCCACAAGGCACTGAGGTCTGTTATAGGCATTTGTATAAAATATTTACATTGCGAGGGTTATAGATTAGTGACTTTCCAAATAAGTCAAAGAATAACTTCCAACATTAGAAAATTTCAGAGGTCTTTTAGAGGGCCTTTTAGTAGAGAGAGAAGAAAGAGCCCCTCCAATGAGAGAAGAGCTTACGTTACGCAGAAAAAAGCCTGATATTAACAAAATTTTAAAAGATGCATTCAATGAGAAAATGGTCACCTTCTTATTAAATGTGAGTGTCTTTATCACAGCTTCGGCGCCGCTTAATCAGAATGTCTTACGTCATCAATGAAATTTTAAAAAATCACAATACTCTCAACTGTTGTCAAAATTTGAAGATTCTGACACTGCCGAGACGTTCGGAACGCCCAAACACATAAAAATTGAATGTCTACTTGCCCTTTTCTGACACCCAGAGAGGGAGAAATTACCAAAAAACCCTAAATTACGGTCTTGGGATCACGGCACGCGAGGGATAACTTTTGTTTTTGTAAAGTGGCCTCTGTGCACCATGATCCACTTTCTTGTCCCTCATGCGCCGTGATCCCAAGACCCATTTTTAGGAATTTTTTGGTAATTTCTCCCTCTCCAGGTGTCAGAAAAGGGCAAGTAGACATTCGATTTTTAGATTTTTGGGCGTTTCAAACGCACTGATGGTGTCAAAATATTCAAATTCTGACACTAGTTGAGAGCTTTGTGATTTTTTTAAATTTCATGGATGATGTAAGACATTCTAAATGAGCGACGCCGAGCTCATGAAAAAGACACTCGCATTTTGTGAAAAAGTGACCGTTTCAAAGAAAGGCTGAAAAGTTAGGTTCACTTTTGAGAGTATTTAGTTGTCCTTTTGGACGTACTGAATAAGTGCAAAGGCATTTTAATAAATTTTCTAAGAAGGCCCTCCAAATGACCTCCGGAATCTTCTAATAAGGTACTGGACTATAGGAATGTCGGTCATTGTTCTCGCACTGTCGCCCCCATACATTAAACATAACAATGCTGAAACATCGCATAGCCATTACTAAGGGTAATATGTTTCTATCTATCCACGTTTCTTTTGTTGGTCTTAATGTAAGCTCGTATGCATTTGTATACATATTTGGTCTGTGACAACAATTTTCTTCCCTAGCTTAGAATGTATCCACTTGATACACCCAACAGGAGAAGGTTTATGTTGAGGTGGTCTAAACTCGGGGATTCCCTACAACATAGTGATACCAAGCTCTGAAAGTATTTGGTACAATGAAATCCGTAGACATCAACCTTTTCCTTTCTTCCCTGTTATACGTGGTAGTGACAAGTCTTTGTACTTCCACTCCAGTTTGGAAATGCTCTTCCACCATACGGCGAGAGAGTATATCCACCCATATCCCTGAAGGTAAGATGTCAATCATCTCATACACACCCATCACTCATGTCAGTTAGAAGGATGAAAACCAAGATTCATACTCAAGTATTATATCCTCAAATAATATGTGTTATATAAAAACCAAATTTTTTATAAGTGTAGAAGATCAAGAAGATATATAGTGTTTCTTGGGAGATACATAAATACGAAAGGGTCCAATGAACCAATTCTTGGTTCCTACAACTGAGGTTCTACCCCTATATTTGTTCACATCTCGGGTGTCAAAGTTTAGCACTTCAACTTGTGCACTAAAAGTCGTGTCTTTCTCTTTATACCATTCTTTCCCCAGTGACACATCCTTGGGTGGTAATCCACTAGAACAGTTTACATAGGCATGTCATTCATTTACATCATTTCTGTAGAAATATCTACTCGAGTTCACTGCTATTGGCTGTGCTCGAGCAAAGTCACTAATGCACCTTGGTTTCTCGTAGTCATCAAAGGTAATGGTAACATTGTGAGGGTTGTACTTGAGAATGGGTCCATAGACTCTATTGAACCAATCCTCGGGTACATAATAGAATTGGTTGCCGCCATTTGACTTCTTCCATACTCTGATTATGACCTTCTCACAAAAGACGTATCTTTGGTTTAGTATAAGGACCTTTTTACTAAGTATGAGTTCACGACTCGGTCGGTATGTCCAAAAGAGAGCATAAGCTAAGGTAAAGAACGTATCCTTGTACTTTAACATCGCCTTCTTGGATCTTTTCCTTCACCCAAAGTTGTGGGTTGGTCACGAATTTATCAGGTACTTGTGTTCGATGTTTGGGTTGAGCTTCAACATATAACTCCCATGCTATGTAAGTGTTGGGTATAACGAAATCCCTAGTCCCCTTTGAAACTCGAGTCACTTCAATTCCCCAATGGAGACTGAATCCAACCGCGTAATTAGAAAAGATTCTTTGTGCAAAATCACTTGAGAGCTCATCAAGACAATTAAGAAGATCCATCTATAATAAGAGAAAGAGAGAAAACTCAGTACACATGTGAATCAAAACTAAGTTTATGACTCTTCTATTCATCAAAATTTGATCTTTATGATTTCATTACAATATTATGGGTGTCTTGGAGCTAATTCTCTAAATATTCTTTTAACTCTCATAACATGATATTCTCTCAGACCTCCCGCGCAACAACGTGGTCTGTAGTTATCCTTTAGATTTTCTTTTCCTATGATATATGCAATAGCTTCAAACTTCTTGGCATCTTTGGTAATCCTTAACATTTGGGAACACATCGCCAAGTAGTAGAACATGTCTTCTACGCCTAGCCATATTATGAGTTGAAGGAGTTTGAGGTTGGCAAACCAATCTCTTGGACTGTCGTCAATGTAGATGAAGAATTGACGGAAAGGTTCCTGGTGACGGGTAAGGTAACTACGATCAACACTCTTCCAGCACGTTGTTCTTCCTGGTATGCCAGAGACTTTGGTCCCAATTTCTAAGTAAAAGAGTTCTCGTTCATCCCTGGACAATTCTGTCGCCATGTTGTTGAACACATATTGGCCAAAACCTCATTCCCTTGGCTAAAGCATTCATACGTCACTTTGGGAGGCATTGGTTACTACAAAACAAACATTCAAATAGAAATTACATGGTCGTTGTTGAGCACTTCAATCATTTTATCATAGCTCAAACAAAACAACCCACTCAAGAAGACAAGCCAAACAAGTACCACCAACCAATATCACTTATAAATCCATCATGAATACAATATCCTTTCTCAAACAGCATGCATGAATGTGTGCATGATGCATAACTAAGCTGACTAGTATCAAGGTTTAGGCTATCCCTATAACCTTAAGCATTAGCTCTAATACCAGGTAAGAGACACCCCTCCCCAGGGGTCTATGCACGGAATATACAATTTACACATTTATACAATTTTCAATATACATCAGAGTTGCAAAGCATTTGCATAGGGGAGGAGTTCTTAGCACCCGACCAAGCATGGAGTTTAAGCCATGAGCCGGATTGCATATAGAGGTACCTAGCGACTAGTGCTACCCCTGAAAGGGTGTTATGAATGAAAGCGTACTCAAAAAACAATATAACATTGTGGAGGGTGAATATATGTGTACATCACATAGCGGAGAGAGAGAGAGAGAGAGAGAGAGAGAGAGAGAGAGAGAGAGAGAGAGAGAGAGAGAATATAGTGGAGGGTGAATTAGAGTGCACAGAGACATGAGGAATTGAAAACAAAGAATCTTTAAATGCCCATCTAAATGGAACAGGAAACCATGTATTAATGCAATGACAAAATCTGGGTATACCATAACATCAAAAAGTTTATGACAAAACAAATAGTAGAGCACCGGAACCTGTGTAGGGATCGACCGGTCCACCCATCCACTTCCGCTCTACTACGGACAAAGAGAATTTCACTTCTCCGGAGCGAGCCAGAACACCTCCATCCTACCTGAGCCAGACATAGGTGAGGCCGCTTCGCCTCCCTCCATGAACCCGAGCTCTCAAAGGATCACAAATACCAGTAGGTGGTAGGGTATCAAGACCAACCATACCAGTTTAGGCACCCCGCCTCTTCGATGCCGAGCACCGGATGTTTAGTCAAAGCCAAGGAAAGATCCCGGATGCGTTAGCTGTGTAGGTCATTCAACCCCCGACGCACTAACCGCGTAGATGAGCCTAACAAAGAGAAGAAGAACTAGGCAACAACCCCAATCCAGCAAAGCCCTAGGTCAGTGACCCTTTAATCTAAGGCTAAGAGATATAGGTGATCCTAGTCTTGTAGCGATGATGCCATGAGAAACATAACACATGAGTCCAATCACAATAGCCCTTCCCAGATGCATAAACAATCCTTTTCCAAATACTTAGACTGTACAGGGTCTCTACCCTTACACATCTACCATAAACCATCTTGATCAGTTCATGCTCCAATCCAAAAACCATAAACCATAAACCATAATCCAATCACATCACATGGGTGAGCTCTCCACCCTACTTGGGTGAGGCACGACCAATCCTGCATAATCACTTCAAAACATAACATGGCTGCAAAAATTTCACCATAAACCAATCCAGAAAAAAAACCATAAACCACATTGGCTTCCACCATAAAATATCAACCATAATCCACGAGGGAATCTCAGCCCTTAACCATAAATCATAATCACACTGAACCAACTCCCACACTTGGCGTTTGCCATATCCCTTGCAATCAATCGAAGTCTACACACATGTGACCCTTAAGATGTGATTCTTTCATGCATAAAAAGATTTTGACCAGCAACTAATATTGATATAAAAATCCAATTTTGATAGCATCCAACCATGCAAAGTTGATGCATCACATCTACACTTCACCACTCTAGCACATAGAGCTAGTTTTGACCTAGAAAGCTGGAAAGCAATCATAACCATGCATATGAGGCATCCACATCAATTCATGAGTTCCCATATGTCATATGATGATAACATTCCAACACCATAAAAATGATGCAAAACAACTCCGACCTTTAGGTCAACCATAAACCATAACTTCACACATGTGTAATTTTTTTTTTTTGACATTTTTGGGAGCATGCAAAACATGCAAATGAAATTGTTTGACCTCAACCCAATGCATCAAGTCAGCTCTATAATGTAGAATATCACTCCATCACATCACTTTGACCATATGATACTCACAGAACAAGCAGTAACCCCAAAAGAAAGTCACTTTATTCATATTTGCCTTTGCGGTTCAGAATGTTTAACCATATACTCTCATGTAAGTTTAGGGCCATCTTATAATTGAAATCAACTCACCAAAACAGACCATAAAACATATCAAAACGGCTCGGTTAACTCACGACGTCATATGGTATCCCCCTTTAATAGCACTTCTACGTGTGTAGGTCAAACTGATAATAGAGTGATTAATAACTCGCATTCCCGAAGTGATAACACAGACCTAAATTCATTTATCATCAAGTTTTTTCAAATTTTTCAATTGGTTAAGTGGGTTTGCCCATCCAGTGAATATATATGATAGTTCTCCAAGGAGCCTAGAGTCAAAAAATTTGGTTGTGTAGTGGGCAACAATCTGTTTTTTGACCATATCTCTTAGCTCGTGCATGTTTTTCACATAACACATAAGAGAGAAAATGTTCTAAATGATGTGTTCTATCTATGGTATAAAGGGTTCGGGCTGACTCATAACGGTTTGTGATTTATGACCAAAACAGTATTCCTACCGCTTCTATGACATGGAACGAAAAGCGCTTCTTTATGCACGTGCGTGACCATAACACATTATGTGCATAAATCAACGTATAAAACATGATGAAAAAATCATGAGGCAACCTCGTATATACTTGGTTAATCCATACATACACTCGTATGCGAAAAAACAATCACCGAGAGAGTGACTACACAGAAAAATGACATAGAGAGAGAGAGAGAGAGAGAGAGAGAGAGAGAGAGAGAGAGAGAGAGAGAGAGAGAGAGAGACGATGACTATGGAGTTTATGATTTCTCACCGTGCTTTATAATCGATTAGGGGTTGTTGAAAGGCTTATTTATTTGCCACAAGAGAGCGGTGATGAGAGCTACGTAGAGGTATCCGCCACGAAAACTTTCGGAGAGCGCGTACACCGTGAAATGAGAGACAAGATAATAAGACAATAGAGAGGGAGTATCCTTGTTCTTCTTCTTCACGAGAATGAAGAGTTTATGGAGATGGTGATGAAGAGCTTGCACCACTCCGTATAATAGATAAGTAATTCTGACGTCAAGGCAAGAGAGCTTCCGCGTCTAAGAGTGTATCTATCTTCCTCAAAGTGAAAAAACAGAGGTCTTTATATAGGTTCTCAAGGCCAAAAGCACTAGCTAAGAATAGAGTGACCAAGGAGAGACAAGTTCGTCTACGTTTGTAGATTTTCAATTTTTGTTTTCCTGAGGACATGGATTTTTACGCGCGATTTAGAGAGTCTAAGAAGAAGCTTGGCTTCCAAGAAAAGAGTTCTAAACTAAGCTCCTCCTCTCTTTTTAAAAAAGACTCTTTCTTTCCTAAAAATAAGCCTTTGATTTTTGGTGGTCAACTCTCCCACTTACCATTCAATTTTTACATTAAATTTGACCATCTAAACAGTATCTAACCAACTAATAAAAACCGTAGCCAAACTATGCCACACCTTAACGTTGTGAGCGGGATAAAAAAACACACAGCGCCTCTATAACGACCCGACACACACTCTTGGGAAGATACACACACACACTATGGGGCACCACTCGGCTTACACAACACACCTGGCCGAGACAGGCAACACACCTCTGGAGTGAGAGGAGAGAGACTATCCACTTGCCCACTCCACACAGAGACACACACACACACACACACACACACACACACACACACAAACTCAGCTCAAAAGAGGAGAATTTCTGATGTTTAGATACAATTGAGCTTGGGCCAACACCAATGGGGCAAACAGCTCACACAATATGGGTAAAAGATAGCCAGATACAATCACAAACTAGAGCAGAAACTTCGCTCATAGGAGAAACTTACATAGAAAAACAGCAGGAAAAGAGTGAGGAATTTGGCAAAATGGAGAGCGCCATCGCGTCCGGAACGGCCCAAAACCCCAGTCTACAATGTCAAAGTGCTCAAATCCGACCTCGGATGAGCAGTTTACGGCCAAAACAGGCTCCAAAAACCCAAAAAACACACCTGCGGCTGTTCCTCCTCTCTTCTCCACGTTTTTTCTGGTCTTCTCTCTGTTTTTTCAGTTCCCACACTTAGCTTTATTACTTGGGCACCCTTGGCCTTTTAGATGACCTCAAACGGACCTCGAACAGGCCAAAAACTGACCTCGCAGTGCATAGTTGTCACCTTTTTGCATCATTCGCACACTTGGCACTCAGCTTTTTTCCAATAATGCATCTCGCCACCACGTGAAGTGGCCCCAAAAAGTGGTCCTAATGATGACCTTTCTGCATAACTCTCACCAGAAAACACCCACGTTGTGTCCGTCCTCATCTGCGTGCAAATATTAACCTCGTTCGCCCTCCTGACGCCACTAGATGCCATCTGACGCACCTGCTGACCTCACGTCGTCGGCCCGCAGATAGCTTCCTCGAGAAGTTTTACACGCTACCAACTCCTCATTATTGTATAAAAAAACACATTGGTACTGGTAATAGTGAAAATCGATGCACTATGTACATGCTGTCCTACCTGTACACATGTGGGCCCCACATAACCACCTGGCTAAGGAAAATGGGCAATCCTTTATTTGATGCACCATGCATGTGTATGTACATATGCGCAATCCCTTGCTCCAAAAAACTCCTAACATAATTTGCCCATCCCCTAGCCTGCTAGATCATTCATGATCAGCAGCAGCAAAGAGAGATAGGAGACTCGCCGCATCATAGGTCTCCTCATCCCTCACCAACACTGCTTGATCCACAGACAGCAGTGTCTGCTTGATCCACAGACACTGCTTGATCCCTAGCCTGCTAGATCATTCATGATCAGCAGCAGCAAAGAGAGATAGGAGACTCGCCGCATCATAGGTCTCCTCATCCCTCACCAACACTGCTTGATCCACAGACAGCTCATCTTGCTCCACCATCATCAATCTAGCATGATACAATTTAAGACGCAATCCATTTACCCTTGACTTATGTAGAACACCATCCAGGTTAGCCAGCTGATATGTGCCATTTGGAAAACACTCTACTACCTTGAAAGGGCCTTCCCACTTAATTTGAAACTTCTTTTGGAAGGTGTTGTCCAGCTTACTATTGTAGCGCAAAACCAAGTCATGCTTCTTGATTCCCTTACTTTTGACCTTTTCATTTATCTTTGCCAAAGCTTTATCCTGCATCTGCCCATAATGCTCCAATGCGCTCATCCTATCCAACTGGACCTCTTGTAACTGCAAGAGCCTCTCTTTGAATGCATCACTAGGCGGCCCAAGCAACTGCCCTAACATCTTGACCGCAGGCAACTCTACCTCCACAGGCAATAGTGCTTCCTTTCCATACACCAAATGAAATGGAGTAAACCCTGTACCTGTCTTCACCGAAGTACGGTAAGCCCATAATGCACTAGGCAATTCCAAATCCCAATTCTTTCCTTGGTGCTCTGTCACTTTCGAAAGAATCTGTACCAACTCACCATTGAATCTTTCATTCAAGCCATTACACTGCGGGTAATAAGGAGTGGTATGCTGGTGCCTAATCTTCATCTTTGCACATAAAAAATCTAGCAGTTTAGCTCTAAAGCCAGGCCCCTTATCTGAAAGTAACTCCAGTGGCACCCCAAACTTGCAACATATTTCATCATACACAAATTTTGCCACATCCTTTGCAGTGATCTGTTTTACTGCTATAGCCTCTGCCCATCTAGAGAGATAGTCCACTGCCGTCAAAATATAGCTTTTGCCCCTGCTTGTGATAGGTAACGGGCCTATTGCATCAATCCCCCACTTTTCAAACACATCAAACGCCATAATGGTTTTTCGTAGCTCTGGCTTCAACACTCTCTTCCCAAATGCTTGACACCTATTGCAAGACCTACACCAATGGTGAACATCCTTGTGCAAACTAGGCCATACATACCCCTCTTGCAAAATCTTATGCAAGGTGATCTTTAGAGCAAAATGGCCACCACATGCGCCTTCGTGATTCTCTTCCAACACTCTGTAAAGCTCCTCCCGCCAAGGTACACGTCTCAACACGAGATCAGCCCCTTTCATGTATAAGACATCACCAATCAATTTGTACCTGTATGCTCTACGCACAAAGCCATACTTCTTAGACTTCTGAATCTCCTTTGGAATGATTCCTGTTAGCAAAAACTCCTCTTCTTGAGCCAAACTTTCCCGGCCATGATAAAGAGGTAAATTGGTCCTCAACACGAATAGCTCCCCAATCATGCCTTGAGCTGCTTCATGTGCCTCTCCATTTAGAGCACGTTCAATGTGTCTGATGCTCCATGCTTCGAACTTTTTTAACAGGCCTTTAATTCTGAAGCACATTTCCTTCAATGAGGTGTTCTTGCTCTTCCACACACCCAGCACTTGCTTCACCACTAACAAGGCATCACCTTTTATGCTCAACCTTCGAACCCCATGCTTCAAACAAATGTGTAATCCGGCTTCCAATGTAGCATATTCAGCCTCATTGTTACTATGTGCATCCAATTTGAACCCTCTCTTGCATACTAGCTTCCCCTCTGGATCATAAAGTGCTATACCCCCTGAAGCTGCATCATGGCTCTTTCTGTATGAACCATCAAAGAACAACACATGTGCATTGCTGATCTGTGGCACTTCTTCAACTACCTTTCTCACCACCTCTTCCTTAACAATAAGGGGATTCTCCTTGTAGGTCAACAAATCAGCTAGGGTAGCCCTTGTACTATCTTCCACTAGAAAAGAGAACTCAAACTCTTGCAGCTCAATTACCCATTTCTTCACCACATTTGACATGTTAATACCATTAATTAACTGTGGCAAAAAGGCATAACTCGTCAAGAAAACAAAAGGCCGTGGTAGCAAGTAATGACGAAATCGTCGACAAGCAAATATTACACTGGCCATCACTAACTCTACTTCCGATAACTTTCTCTCCGCTACCAACTTCACTCGGCTTGCACAATACACTGGCCTCATATAATGGCTGCCCTTCCCCTTTTGCAATAGCATGGCTCCAATGGCATCATCCCCTATTGATGGATTTACATAAAAAACTTTCTCCCAATCAGGAGCCTGCATGGCTGACAACCCCCCTAACACCTCTTTCACCTCTTGAAACACTTCTTCACACTTGTCATCCCATTGCAATGGATCATGCTTTGCCACTTGCTGTAATGGATAAAGAAGCTGCGAAGACAATGGAATAAACCGTGCCATGTACTTCACTTTGTGTATAAAGGTTGCCAATTGCTTCGTACTCGTAGGTGATGGAAGAAGAATAATAGACTTAACCTTATCTGGATCAGCCTCAGCACTCTAGCGCAGGCTTAATGTGGTTACGGATCATGTTTTCTTTTTAGGGAAAATTCCCAAAATACCCCTCTAATTTGTGGAAATTCCCAAAATACCCTTGTATCTATTTTGGTTGGATTGTTCAAGTTTTGTTATCTTTATTCCCTTTTTCACAATTAAGATGATGAAAATGATGAAGCAATTATGTCTAAAAATGACGAAGCAATTCATCTCCAAAGCTTGCGTAACCGACTCAAATTCTAGTTTTAGCATCTTGTATTGATAGACAATCCGTCTTCTTACGAAAAGCTACAAAGTTTTTTATCTTTCAAGAAATTTAATCTCACGACCAAGGGTATTTTAATGGGATATTTGGAAAAATTGAAGGACATTTCGGGAATTGATGGCTAAATATAGGGGGTGTTTTGAGAATTTTTGAAAGTTTAGGGATATTTTGGAAATTTGCACAAACGAAAGGGGTATTTTGGTCATTTTCCCTTTCTTTTATTATAGACGATGGCCACTCGATTCGGGAAATTCTTTTTACGAGCTCTCCTTTTTCATCTCTTCTTTGTGGTTGCATGTTTTTTTTTTTTTTTTTGGGTTGGGCTGGGTTGTCAAACCCACGAATGGCATCATATTTGTTTTGACATTTTGTTGGACAAAACAAAAGCCTTATCGTACGCGATGGATCCCAATGATTCAAATGTCGGTCTATTTACAATCACGCCTATTTGTAACAAATTCTTGATCTAAGCTCTCAAGAAGGTCATTATGTATACTTATGTATATCGCGTGCCTTCAAGGATTATTTCTAAAACTCTTTATCTGTGAATTTTTGACAAATAAAATACACCCTTTTTCTATAAAATTTGTAAGTTTTTCTCCCAATTCCATTTTATGATACCCTTGTGTATGTGAAAATGTGAGAAAAAAAATACTTTATTGACCCCTTCTACTGCACTCACATGACAGTCACATAATTATTAAGTGACCCCCCCAAGTCTAAGCTAAACCTATATTAAGTTTTTGATGTTGTTGACAAGAACTAGCAATAGATACGTACTCAAGTATGTGTGTATAATTTTACAAGCTGGGATCATTAAGGAAATCAAGCAAGATACCTCGGGTGAGGACGTTACAGGAATGCTTATCGATTATGTTCTCGTTTTAGTATAGCCGATGGCCACTCGGTTCGGGCAATTCTTTGTCGGAGCTCTACTTTCATTATCATTTTTCATCTCTTCTTTGTGGTTGCATGTTTTTTTTTCCTTTGTCTGTTTTTTTTTGGGTTGGGGACGAAACCCATGAATGTCATCATATTTGTTTTGACATTTTGTGGGAGAAAACAAAAGCCTTTGAGAGATACCCCTCCCCAGGGGTCTATGCACGGATTATACAATTTACACATTTATGCAATTTTCAATATACATCACAGTTGTGGAAGCATTTGCATAGGGGAGGAATTATGAGAGCCCGACCAAGCATGGAGTTTAGGCCATGAGCCGGACTGCATCCAGAGGTACCTAGCGACTAGTCTTACCCATGAATGGGTGTTACCAATGAAAGTGTACTCAAGAAAAAATATATCATTGTGGAGGGTGAATATATGTGTACACCGCATTGCGGGAAGAGAGAGAGAGAATATAGTGGAGGGTGAAATAGAGTGCACAGAGACATAAGGAATTGACAACAAAGAATCTTTAAATGCTCATCTAAATGGAACAGGCAACCTTGTATTAATGCAATGACAAGATTTGGGTATACCATAACATCAAAAAGTTTATGACAAAACAACTAGCAGAGCGCCGGACCCTGTGTAGGGATCGATCGGTCCACCCATCCACTTCCGCTCTACTACGGACAAAGAGAATTTCACTTCGCCGGGAGCGAGCCAGAACACCTCCATCCTACCTGAGCCAGACATAGGTGAGGCCGCTTCGCCTCCCTCCATGAATCCAAGCTCTTAAAGGATCCCAAATACCAGCAGGTGGTAGGATTTCAACACCAACCATACCAGTTTAGGCGACCCGCCTCTTCGATGCCCAGCATCGGGTGTTTAGGCAAAGCCAAGGCAAGATCCCCGACGGGTTAGCCATGTAGGTCATTCAACCCCCGATGCACTAACCGTGTAGATGAGCCTAACAAAAAGAAGAAGACCTATGCAACACCCCCGATCCAGCAAAGCCCCAGTTCAGTGACCCTTTAGTCTAAGGCTAAGCGATGCAGGTGATCCTAGCCTTGTAGTGAGCTACCATGAGAAACATAACACATGAGTCCAATCACAATAGCACTTCCCAGATGCACAAACAATCCTTTTCCAAACAGTTAGACTGTACAGGGTCTCTACCCTTACACGTCTACCATAAACCATCTTGATCACTTCATGATCCAATCCAAAAGCCATAAACCATGAAACATAATCCAATTACATCACACGGGTGAGCTCTCCACCCTACTTGGGTGAGGCATGACCAATCCTGCATAACCACTCTAGAATATAACATGGCTGCAAAACTTTCAGCAGCATTTCGGCAGCATAACCCAATGCAAAAAAAAAATCAATAAACCACACCGGCTTCCACCATAAAATATCAACCATAATGCATGAGGAAATCTCAGCCCTTAACTATAAATCATAATCACATTGAACCAAGTCCCACACTTGGAGTTTGACATATCCCCTGCAATCAAATGGAGTCTACACACATGTGATCCTTAAGATGTGATTCTTTGATGCATAAAAAGAGTTCGACCAACAAATAATCATGATATAAAAATCTAATTTTGATAACATCCAACCATGCAAAGTTGATGCATCACATCTGTACTTCACCACTCTAGCACATAGAGCTAGTTTTGACCTAGAAAGGTAAAAAGCAATCATAACCATGCATATGAGGTATGAGTTCCCATATATCATATGATAACATTCCCACACCATAAACATGATGCAAAACAACTCTTACCTTTAGGTCAACCATAAACCATAAACCATAAACAACTCTTTGACATTTTCGGGAGCATGCAAAACATGCAAATGAAAGTGTTTGAGCTCAACTCAATGCATCAAGTTCAGCTCTATAATGTAAACTATCACTCCATCACATCACTTTGACCATATGATACTCACACAACAAACGGTAACCCCAAAAGAAAGTCACTTTATTCATATCTGCCTATGCGGTTCGGAATGTTTAACCATATACTCTCATGTAAGTTTAGGGCCATCTAATAATTTAAATCAAATCACCAAAACAAACCATAAAACATATTAAAACGGCTCGATTAACTCACGTCGTCATATGGTATCTCCCTTTGATAGCACTCCTACACGTATATGTAAAACATTAATAGAGTGATTAATAACTCGCATTCTCGAAGTGAAAACGGAGACCTAAATTCATTTATCATCAAGTTTCATCAAGATTTTCAATTGGTTAAGTGGGTTTGTCCATCCAGTGAATCTATATAGTAGTTCTCCAAGGGGCCTGGAGTCAAAAATTTTGGTTGTGTAGTGGGCAGCAATCTGTTTTTTGACCATATCTCTTAGCTCCTGTGTGTTTTTCACATGACACATACAAGAGAAAATGTTCTAAATGGTGTGTTTTATCTATGGTATGTAGGGTTCGGACTGATTCTTAACGGTTTGTGATTTATGACCAAAACTATATTTCTACCGCTTCTATGACGTGAAACGAAAAGTGCTTCTTTATGTACGTGCATGACCATAAGGCATCATGTGCATAAATCAACGTGTAAAACATGATGAAAAAATCAGGAGGCAACCTCTTACGTACTTGGTTAATCCATATATGCACTCGTCTGTAAAAAAAAAATCACCGAGAGGGTGACTACGCAGAAAAATGACATAGAGAGAGAGAGAGACGATGACTATGGAGTTTATGGTTTCTCACCGTGCTTTAGAATCAATTAGGGGTTGTCAAAATTCTTCTTGCTTTGTAGCAAGAGAGTGGTGATGAGAGCTACGTAGAGGTATCCGCCACGAAAACTTTCGGAGAGCGCGTACACCGTGAAACGAGAGAGAAGATAATAAGCAAATAGAGAGAGTATCCTTCTTCTTCTTCTTCACGAGAGAGAAGAGTTTATGGAGATGGTGATGAAGAGCTTGCACCACTCCTTATAATAGATAATTAATTCTGACGTCAAGGCAAGAGAGCTTCCACATCTAAGAGTGTATCTATCTTCCTTAAAGTGAAAGAAGAGAGGTCTTTATATAGGCTCTCAAGGCCAAAAGCACTAGCTAAGAATAGAGTGAGCAAGGAGAGACAAGTTGTCGCACGTTCGCAACTCTTCAATTTTATTTTATTATCTTTATTTATTTATTTTTTATGAGGACATGGATTTTGACGTGTGATTTAGAGACTCTAAGAAGAAGCTTGGCTTCCAAGTAAACAGTTCTAAACTAAGCTTCTCCTCTCTTTTTTAAAAAAGACTCTTTCTTTTCTAAAAACAAGCCTTTGCTTTTTGGTGGTTAACTCTCCCACTTACATTCAATTTTTACATTAAATTTGACCATCCAAACAGTATCTAACCAACTATAAAAACCGTAGCCAAACTATGCCACACCTTAACATCCTGACATAATTATGACTTTCCAATGCTGTCAATCAAAATTCGACGAAACAGATATTGAAAGTTATTTTTCTTATTTTTAGAAGAGCCCGAAAAATTGGGGATCTTACATCCTCCCACACTTGAAAAATTTGAGGTGTCCTCACCTCGACATGAAGTCTGGATAATTTAGTCTCATTACATTGTCACGTTCCCAAGTGGCATCTTCCTGAGGATATGTTGACTATCTAACAAGGTGTTCAATAATGGTCCGATTACGTATAGGTTTGATTCTGCTCTGAAGTATTTATTCAGGATATAATTCAAAAGTTTTGTCGGTAGATGTAGATAATAGAGAATCATCAAGAATATGTCGTGGATCATGTACATACTTCTTGAGTAAGCTGACATGAAAAACATCATGTACCTTTATGTGCGGTGGTAACAATAGTCTGTAAGCTTGTTCATTTATTCGTTTTGTGATTACAAAAGGTCCACAATATCTTGCACTTAGCTTCGTACACTTACCCATTGATAAAGAACTACGTTTGGGTTTGACCCTCAAGAATACCATATCGCCTTCTTCAAAAAGTCTGGTAGATCGTTTTGAATCGGCGTAACTCTTCTGTCTATCTTGAGCAGTCTTAATATCTTGCCGTATAAGATCGGTCTGTAGTTGCATTTCATCCAACATTTCTTTGGATGCTTGAACTCGTATGAGAGGGTCTGTCCATTTGAGTGGAGTAAGACACTCTTGTCCATACAATGCTTGAAAATGAGACATTCCAATTGAGCGTTGGAATGATGAATTATACGTAATACCTGGTCCATTTACTTTGTTCATGCATACAATAAGCTCTCAACATGTCTTCAATGATTTGATTTGTTCTTTCTATCTGCCCATCAGTTTGAGGATGATAAGCAGTACTAAAGGCTAAATCGGTTCCTGTAGTAGCTGAGAATAATGCTTTCCAAAAATTAGAGGTGAACTTCGCATCACAATCAGATATTATCCTTCGAGGTAGACCATGATACATGAAAACACCTTTCATGAAGATTTGAGCTATGTCCTTAGCCGCAAATGTTGTCTTGACTGGAAATAAATGGGGCATTTTTGTAAGCATATCAACAACCACAAAAATAGAGTCATATCCCAGAGATGTAGGAAGTCCTGTAATAAAATCCATAGATATGCATTCCCACTTCATTTGTGGAGCATCAATAGGTTGAAGCTTATCGGAATAACAAATTCGTTCAGCTTTAATATGTTGACATGTTAAACATCTTGTAATATAGTTCAACACATCGCGCTTTAGTCCTGGCCAAAAGAAACTCTTTCTTACAGTAGAGTAAGTCTTAATGTATCCTGGATGTTCTGCTATAGGTATATCATGAGCTTCTTGTAACATCTGAAGTTTGATTTCAGCTTGATTTGGAATACAAAGACGATTACCAAAGTAAAGGTCATCACCTTCAACATGAAAGCCTTTGATTTGCCTTTCCTGCTTCTTTGTGTGATTATTTAAGTTTATCAAGTAATGGATTCTTAAGTAATACAGGTCATTACTCATACCTTCTCGAATAAGGTGAATTAGAGAAGTAGTAGAGGTTGTGACAGCCGCTACCATACTCTTCCTGCTCAAGGCATCGGCCACCAGATTTTTCTTTCCAGGTTTATCCTCGATTCCAAAGTCATATTCTCATAAAAACTCCATCCATCTTCTCTATCGCATATTAAGGTGAGGTTAGGTGTAGATCCACTTCAGGCTTCTATGGTCGGTATGTAGTTTAAATCTCCTTCCAAGAAGATAATGTCGCCATACTTAAGAGCATGCACAACGGCCAATAATTTCAAGTCGTGTAGGATGATTCAACTCATGTACATGTAATGTACGAGATTCATAAGCTATTGCTTTTCCTTCTTGAGATAGAACGCCACCAATTGCTTGTCCACTTGCATGAGTGAGCACAGTAAATGATTTTGAGAAGTCTGGAAGCTATAGTATTGGAGCATTCACCAAAGCTTCTTTGAGTTTCTCAAAACTAGCTTGAGCACGTTCATTCTAAGTAAACATTTTTGTTTTCTCTTAAGTGTATTAGTCAATGGAGATGCAATCTTAGTGTAAGTTCCTTCAATAAATGTGCGATACCATCTTGTCAAACCAAGAAAACCACGTACTTCTTGTAATGATTTCGGTGTAGGCCAATCTTTGACAGCTTTGATCTTACTTGGGTCAGTAGAAACACCATCTTTGGATACAATAAATCCCAGATATTCCACCTTGTCAGTGAAGAAGGTGCATTTGCTACGCTTGGCATAAAGTTCATTTTGACGGAGAAGTTCAAGTACTCGCCGCACATGTTGTTCGTGTTGTTCTATGTTTCTTGAGTAAACCAGGATATCATCCAAAGAAGACAAGAAAAAAATCATCAAGATTTTCTCGAAATACGTCGGTCATAAGATGATTAAAAGTTGCAGGAGTGTTAGTAAGTCCAAAAGGCATAACTGTAAATTCATAATGTCCAAAACGAGTATTAAATCCGGTCTTTGGTATGTCCTCCTCCTTGATTCGAATTTGATAATACCCTGATCTAAAATCAATCTTTGTGAAGATAGAAGATCCATGTAATCGATCAAGCAATTCGTTAATCCTTGGTATTGTATACTTATTCTTGACTGTTACCTGGTTCAATCCATGATAATCAATACAGAGACATAAAGTACCATCCTTCTTCCTATTAAAGAGAACAGGAGTATTCCATGGAGAAACACTAGGTTGAATGAAGCCTTGTTCAAGAAGTTGTGTTAATTGCTCCTTGAGTTCCACAAATTTGGGTACTGACATCTTGTAAGGTCTACGACCAATTGGTTGAGCTCCTGGATTAATCTCTATTGTATAATCAACATCATGCCTGGGTGGTAGATGAGAAAGTTCTTTGGAAAATACATCATCAAACTTTGTTATCCATTCGGGTTCAGGTGAATCTATATTTTTCTCTTTAGGATTAAGCTTTACTGTGTAAATTCTCTCATTCTTCCTATGAATCTTCATAAGTTTGGTAAAGTTCACTAGTTTGAGCTTAGGATTTTTCCATTTCCCAGCAACTGTAACTCTAGCGTTTTGATCATTTTGAAAACTCAATGAAGCGTCTTTACAATGTATGTGAGAATCGTTGGCTTTAAGCAAATCCATTTCTAGGATTTTATCGTAAATTTTGATGGGTAAGACTCCGAAGTTTGCAAAAGTATTATGACAATCCAAAGCAAAATTCAAATTATCCACTGAAGTAGAAGATCTAACCTTCCTACCCGTAGCTTATTCTACTGTAAGTTCTGTATCAGGGTGTTCAGTTAGAATGAGGTTTTTGATGCACTTAGGAGATATAAAAGAATGTGTACTTCCTGAATCAACCAATAGGGTAAAATGGTTACCTTGATACTCCGCTGGGGTTTGAATAACTAAAAATTTTTCATTCACTCCCTGATGTTCAACTGCAGCACGAACATACGTGTTTGCGTGATTTCCTTCACCTCTAGCCCCTTGAGCTCTGTTAGCTTGAGGTCTTCCCTGAGGTGTTTGATTTCCCCCTCCTCCTGGACGAAGTTGATGATTAACATTCCCATTGTTGTTATTGTTGACAGGCGGTTCGTTCCGAACAAAAGGCGGATTGCCTGGTCTAAAATTCCCCTGGTTTTGAGGCGGTCTCTGGTTTTGGTTAAAATTCTGCTGATTGGAGTTCCTCTAACCTACCGATGGTCTGGGTCTAAAGTTTCCATAATTCCGATTCGGATTGAAATTTCTATGTTCATAAATGTCTACCAATCTTGTGAAGCTTGAGTTGTTAAAGGAACAGTCCCTAGATTGATGACCAGGATCAAAACAAGTGTAGCATAAATGATCCTGTCTAGCTTTCATACGTAATAAGTTCTCTCTTCTTTGCTGTGGAACTCCAGATCCTTGTTCCTCCTTTGGACAAGTTCTTTTGATTTCACGAATAGAAACAGGTTTTGGCTTCCTCTTTCGGTAGTAGATAACTCTATTTCAATAGGTTTTCCTACATCAAGGACATCTGCAAAATTGGTAAGACAAAGACTTTGGAGTCTAGTCTTCATAGGATTATGTAGTCCTGATACGAATCGAGCTACCTTAATCTCTTGAGTCATCCTTGCTGGAGCATACTTGACAAGGGTTAAGAAATGCTGGTAGTATGATTCCAGATCTCTGGTCCCTTGAGTACAATCAAGAAACTCATTCATACGGTCTCAATGATGAACTTTGTTTTGATAGTTCTTCTTAAGTTGGGTCTTAAGATAATCCCAAGTTGCAACATTAGGATCAACATTATTCTCTGTGCAATGGTCTCTCCACCAATGCTTGGCTGTTTTTTCCAGTTTGAACTTAGCGAGATGCCAGCCTTGTTCACTGCCGATGAGTGAGCCAAATCAAAGTAGTCATCCATGCGCTCAATCCAATCTTCAAGAATCTTGCATACATATTCGCCTTCCCCGCTAAAATTTCCAGCTTGAGACTTGTGAAGCATAGCATCGATGTCTCTATCGATGATAGTGTGTTGAGGAACAATAGGTGCATTTGCGTTACCAACAGCCGCATTTCCTCTAGGAGGCATGGTAACTTACTGCACCATATCAACCAAGGTCATACTTAGCAAAATATTCTATTCCACTCAAAGTCCTTAAATCAAATAGAATAAACTTTTAAGATAAGAGGAGAATCAATTAGGAGAAAGAACAATGAATAAATCAATCAAGTTTCGATATCACAAAACTTTGGGTTCTCAAAAGTCTACAAGGTATTTCAGAAGTTTCTAATAAATCCAAGTGGCTCTAACATAATGTACTTGGTAATATCCATTGTGACGTCCTTCCACCAATGGAGCATAGTTGTCCCATTCCTTCAGCTATGTCTGATGGTTGACTCCAATAGTCCTTTAAGATCTTCGGCTAGAACATCTCTTCGTTGACGTGTGAGTCATATCATTCTTGAGTAAGAGATTTTTTTGTTACAAGTACCTCCATTTTAGTGTGAATAATCGCCTTCCTGTACCCGAAGTAGTCATCGAAGAAAGCAGATTCCTTTAGAAACACATCCGGTGTGTCCCATCCAACTGAGCTGTGAATATTTGCACAATCCGCAAGGCACCGAGGTCTGTTATAGGCATTATATAAAATCTTTACATTGCGAGGGTTGTAGATTAGTGACTTTCCAAATAAGTAAAGAATAACTTCCAACATTAGAAAATTTCGGAGGTCTTTTGGAGGGCCTTTTAGTAGAGAGAGAAAGAAGAGATCCTCCAATGAGAGAAGAGCTTATGTTACGCAGAAAAAATCCTAATATTAACAAAATTATAAAAGATGTATTCAATAAGCAAACGGTCCTTGAAAACGATCACCTTCTTATTAAATGTGAGTGTCTTTATCACGAGTTCGGCGCCGCTCATTCAGAATGTCTTACGTCATTAATGAAATTTAAAAAAATTACAAAACTCTCAACTAGTGTCAAAATTTGAAGATTCTGACACTGCCAGGGCGTTCGGAAAGCCCAAAAACATAAAAATCGAATGTCTACTTGCCCTTTTTTGACACTCGGAGAGGGAGAAATTACCAAAAAACCCCTAAAAATGGGTCTTGGGATCACGGCGCGTGAGGGACAACTTTTGTTTTTATAAAGTGGCCTCTATGCGCTGCGATCCACTTTCTTGTCCCTCACGCGCCGTGATCCCAAGACCCATTTTTAGGGATTTTTTGGTAATTTCTCCCTCTCCAGGTGTCAGAAAAGGGCAAGTAGACATTCGATTTGTAGATTTTTGGGCATTTCGAACGCACTGGTGGTGTCAAAATTTTCAAATTCTGACACTAGTTGAGAGTTTTGTGATTGTTTTAAGTTTCATGGATGATGTAAGACATTCTAAATGAGCGACGCCGATCTCATGAAAAAACTCGCATTTTGTGAAAAAGTGACCGTTTCAAAGAAAGGCTGAAAAGTTAGGTTCATTTTTCAGAGTATTTAGTTGTCCGTTTGGACGTACTGAATAAGTGCAAAGGCATTTTAAGAAATTTTCTAGAGAGAGAAATAAAATTTCTTAGAAGGCCCTCCAAATGACCTCCAGAATCTTCTAATAAGGTATTGGACTATAGGAATGTCGATCATTGTTCTCGCACTATCGCCTCCATACATTAAACATAACAATGCTGAAACATCGCGTAACCATTACTAAGGGTAATATGTTTCTAGCTATCCATGTTTCCTTTGTTGGTCTTAATGTAAGCTCGTATGCATTTGTATACAATATTTGGTTTGTGACAACAATTTTCTTCCCTAGCTTAGAATGTATCCACTCGATACACCCAACAGGAGAAGGTTTATGTTGAGGTGGTCTAAACTCGGGGATTCCCTACAACATAGTGATACCAAGCTCTGAAAGTATTTGGTACAATGAAATCCGTAGACATCAACCTTTTCCTTTCTTCCCTGTTATACGTGGTAGTGACAAGTCTTTGTACTTCCACTCCAGTTTGGAAATGCTCTTCCACCATACGGCGAGAGAATATATCCACCCATATCCCTAAAGGTAAGATGTCAATTATCTACATACACACCCCATCACTCATGTCCGTTAGAACGATGAAAACCAAGATTCAAACTCAAGTATGATATCCTCAAAATAATATGTGCTATAGAAAAACCAAATCTTTTATAAGTGTAGAAGATCAAGAAGATATATAGTGTTTCTTGGGAGATACATAAATACGAAAGGGTCCAATGAACCAATTCTTGGTTCCTACAACTGAGGTTCTACCCCTATATTTGTTCACATCTCGGGCGTCAAAGTTTAGCACTTCAACTTGTGCACTAAAAGTCGTGTCTTTCTCTTTATACCATTCTTTCCCCAGTGACACATCCTTGGGTGGTAATCAATTAAAATAGTTTACATGGGCATGTTGTTCATTTACATCATTTCTGTAGAAATATCTACTTGAGTTCACTGCTATTGGCTGTGCTCGAGCAAAGTCACTAATGCACCTTGGTTTCTCGTAGTCATCAAAGATAATGGTAACATTGTGAGGGTTGTACTTGAGAATGGGTCCATAGACTCTATTGAACCAATCCTCGGGTACATAATAGAATTGGTTGCCACCATTTGACTTCTTCCATACTCTAATTATGACCTTCTCACAAAAGCCGTATCTTTGGTTTAGCATAAGGACCTTTTTCGTGGAAGAGAGTACTCAGGCTACCCTGGCAGATTTACTCACTTATAAAGACACTCTTGTTTTGGTTAAAGAAGAGGTGTTGCAAAAGAAGAAAGTCGAGACTTTTGTCATATCGGATGCTTCACTGTTATCTGATGGCTCTTATCAAAGAAGTCATGATGCTTCTTTTGGAGGCGTCACCATTTATGATGCACAAGGAAAACTTGTAAGGAAACAACGGTTGAAACTTGACGCAAAGAGTAACAATGAAGCAGAATACATGGCTCTTGAAGGTGGTTTGCACATTTGTTTGCATTTGGGAGTTAGACGTTTGCAGATCAAAGGAGATGTGTTGTTGGTCATGAACCAAGTATTAGGAGTATGGAAGAATAAGTATCCAAAACACTGAAGAATTTATGCATCAAGGTGAAATCATTGCTCAAAGAGTTTGAAGCATGGAGTTTGCAGCATATTGAGAGGTATCAAAATAAAGAAGCTCATGATTCTGGCCAAGAAATGATCACTTGTGTGTTTGTGTTGAAGGAAAATTCCCCTTTATATCATGGGAGAGAAGTGTTATCAAAGGAGATGGCTTTTCTGCTAAGAGGTGTCCTACTTGAAGGTTTACCTTCTTCCAAAGAGTATGCATTTATAAGAAAAGCCAAGAAATACATGAAAGGAAGTGATTTGGTTTTGCGTTGTGTGCCCTAGAAAGTCGGAATCTACAAGATCTTGGAAGAAAACCATGAGGGATCTTGTGGAGGAAATTTTGCCATGAAGATCATGTTGCATAAAATTTTGCAAGAAGGCTATGTATGGCCAAGCATTTAGTGGGATGTTAATCATTGGTGCAAGTCGTGTTTGCCTTGCCAGAAGATGGGAAAGAGAATTTTAAAGCCCAAATTGCGACAAACAATTCTAGCTTTTGATGTGTTTGAAAAATGGGGTCTTGATGCTATTCGACCCTTACCTATGACTAACAAAAACGAAATGCTTACATTTTGGTAGCAATGGATTATTTGTCACGATGGGTAGAAGCCAAGGCTATTAAACAGATTACCAGTAAGGAGATGGGGAAATTTATTTATGAGCATATATGCTGCAAATTTGGTGTGCCCCTAGAGCTACTTTCTGATAGAGGACCACGATTTAGAGAAGAGCTGTTTGATTTCTTATGCGAGAAGCTCAATATACAACATAGGTATAGTTCTCCTTATTATCCACAATGCAATAGTCTCAATGAGAGGTTCAATGGAGAGTTGGTAAAGGTCTTGACAAAGATGACCCAGACACATGGAGGACTTGGGGTTCAGAGTTGCCTTGTGCATTATGGGCCTACAAAATTGCTATCAAAATGAGAACATGATTTTCTCCTTACCACTTGGAAATTCCTGCACTCAAGTTGTTTTCATTGGGAGATGAAAAGGAAACAAATGCTTGGCAGAAAAGACTATTGGATTTAGAATGTTTACAATTGGACAGAGTTTTAGCTTTGAGCTGCTATGAGGAAGTGTCAAAGAAGCCTCAGCTAAAATCCAATGAGTGCATGGCGGATAAAAAAATTGAAAAGGGTGATTTGGTGTTGCGATACAATAGTACGTGGATAATACCTTTTATAAGAAGTTTCAAATCAAATAGGAAGGTCCTTTTACTATGTGAATAGATTTGATAATGGCACATATCAGTTGGAAGATTCGAGTAGTGCACAACATAAATACTGTGTCAATGGTTACAGATTGAAGAAGTATATGGAGTTTTTGATTGACAATTTTCACAGATGAGATGCTAAGAATAGAGGATAACAGTGTGGAAACATCTGAGGATACAGATGAGGTTTCTCGGGATGAGATGCAGCAGTTGTTCACCCTAGGAACCTCTCCTTGTCATGAATGATCAAGAAGGCAAGAGGGGGGTTGGCAAGCTATGTCACACATTTTTTGGATGAGCATAAAGTCACTAAGTAATGCCAAAAATCTTTTGCACGAGCCTCATGTATATATGTGTACATAGCCTTGCAAGCCTTGGAAGTGGCCATGTAAAAATTCATGTACAAAGGTGTGATTTTGCCAAGATGGAATGATAATGTTTTGGGTTGTTCAAGACTCCAAATATGGTTTTTAATAAGTATTTTCAGTCTTGCTTCACAGCTCATGAATCGGACTTGTACATCGACATGAGTTATGAGCATCCGAAGTGGGCGATCTCAACTTAGAATGTGATTACGGGTGCATGCGACAAGGGAAGCCGGGCCAACTTGGGTGTCAAAGATTAGAAATTCTCATGTTTTTCATTTCTGGAGATATCCGCCGAGGTTATGGGCTTCGATCTGTGTGTTACTGTGCGTCATTAGATGGCCAGAACAACAGGTTATGCCTCAAGGAAAATTGTCCAAGAAGTCCTCCTGCTTAGGGGAGAAGCAAAGAACTAATTGGAAGTTGGGAAGCTAGAGGATATTTCTATGTGTTATGGGGATTATCCCACATAAAAAGGAAAAGGGAAAGTGGGGGGTATATAAGGCACATTGGGTGCCCACTATAGGGTATCAAAGGTGAGAGGAGCTCTCTCAAGGCTTGGCTTTGGGGGCTCGTGGGCTCGTGAGGAGGGAGATGGTGATTCTTTTCTATTCACACTACCTGGACAGGTGCCTGGCCACTTGTTTTGGTCCCTAGCCACTTGCCCTCACCCCATTCCTTGGTCAAAGCGTCACCGACAACTCATTTTCACCCAAAAAGACCAAAATGAAACCAATTAAAAGGCGACTTGAGAGAGAGCCTTGTCGGCTAAGAAGAGAGAGAAAATTTTTGGGGATAAAAGATAAGAAATCCCCCATTTTAATAGCTACAACACCTGCACAACTTCTGGAGAGATCATCTTTGAGCAATAAAGAGTGCACCCCCGACTTCAAGCGGCCATAACTCTTTCATCCTTCATGTGTTTTTTGCCTATGGATACTCTGCAGACATCTCCTTGAGATGATCTTTGTAATGATTTCCCTTTTTTCTCCTAATTTTGAGTGTGTTCCATGCTTGAAGGGCTTTTCATAAATCTCTATAGGTGTTTACCACATGTGTTTTCAGCCGTGCAATAGTTCTTCCTTTCGATGGTGTGGCTCGTGCAAGGCTACAGAGTCATTAATTTTCCTTCTTGTTTGCATGCTAGCAACATAATTGGTGGCTCAAGGACAAACTCCCTGGTCCTTGCACCAGTGCAAAAGGGCAATTTCTCGCTTGCTTTGGAGCACGTGGAGAACGAAGGGCTTTGGCATCCTCGAAAAAGTGCTCGTAGAGATGAGAGTGCCACTCACCCTTGGCATCGTTGGAAGTACTCAACTTGAAAGAAAAATTTCGTTGGAGCAATGCAAGTGGCGATGCACTCCATGGGTAAGTTTGTTATATGAATTTTTATATCTCTCTCTCTCGTTTCATGGTGCCTCATTGCAATTGTATTGATACGCTTGTTTGTTGTAGTTTAATGGGAAAAATGTTGCTTAAAGATCACTACATGCCTCCAGATCTCCGACAAGCCATATAGTATGTCACTACACTTGGCATGGAGTATGAGTACATACACACATTCGTCAACAATTTCATACTATAACGCAATGAGCACGGACATGATACCTCATGTCCCGTGTACAGAGAAGCATGCTACAAGACCGGAGTGAGCGGGGTGCACCTATCTTGCAAGATATTGACACATTTTTCATTAATCCCTTGCATTCAAAACATGTTTAAAAGCACCTATCTATCGTGGAGCGTTTCACGTGGCACTTTAACCACCACTCAAATGATGGAATGATGCGTGTCTCTGCAGAATCACCCACATGGAGGTACATCGAGACTTAATGGCCAAAGTTTGGATTGGAGCCTCAACACTTGAGGCTTGGGTAGTGATGGTTTCAACCCCTTTGACACTAAGTCTACTTCATGGAGCTTTTGGTCTGTGGTGATCGTCAACTACAAAATTCCACCATGGGAGATAACCAAGAAGGGCAATATACTTCTTACCTTGCTTGTGCCAAGGAAGTAGAAAGTGGAAAATATTGATGTCTACCTTGAGCCCCTCATCAAGGAGTTGGAGAAATTATGGAGATACATCCCTGTTGTAGATGTCTCACTTGTAGAGGGGGAGAAAGAAGCCACTATGAGGGGAATCCTTATGTGGACTATGCGCAACTATCCTAGGCTTGGAGAGATTTTTGGTATCTCTCTCTCTCTCTCTCTCTCTCTCTCCTCTCTCTCTCTCTCTCTCTCTCTCTTGAAGCTTCTCTATAATGATATGACATGTACGCAAGATTGTCCACATTGGCCCAGAATGCATGTCCTACTTACATGCCTAATTGGTGATCGAGAGGTCGGATGCCTTCCGCAATGTAATCCATCCAAACAGCCATTGTTTCTTACCTCAAGGTCCTAGCAAGCACAAGGATGCAACAAATGGGAAGAGGCCTCTAAAGCTTATGATGGCAAATTGGGCAACTATTTGGGAAGAGCACTACAACAACAATCTGGCTCTTAGTACTTCACCAAGAGGTATGTCAATGTATTCCATATTTTTAAACCTTCCATATTGCAAGGACTTAAAAATAAAAAACCTCTTGGATCGCATGCACATATTGAAGAATGTAGCCCACACCTTGTGGAACCACATAATTGGCAAGAAGAACTCATTGGGGGCGAGGGAGGATTTGAGGGTCTTGAAACGTCGAGTCTCCGTTGGCCAAGATACATGAGGTCGCTCAAGAGAGCTTTCACAAAAGCAAAGAAAGGTGGAAGTGTTCAATTGTATGGGTTGAAGTCCCATGATTGGCACAAGATGCTTCAAGTAATGTCATTTTCTTTATTCTCTCTATTGTTTGTTTTTTAGGACACATATGGTTTGTGTGTATGACTTTCTCTCACTTTCCCATCCTCTAATTTACACTGTAGTTCATTCTTCCGGTCAGTATGTGCATATACCGGAACAAGAAAGTCAAGGATGCTATTTTTAAACTTGGAGAGCTAGTAAAGTACACCACAGGACTCCACTCAACTACACTTTTTTATGTACACAATAACCTCAATTAGCACTGAGTGTATTCTTGTGTGTTTTCTTGCAAATTTGTGAGCTCCAAGGAAATTGAAATAGATGCTATCCCGGCCGCTCAAACACTTGCAACAAAAATTGTGTGTGTCATTGATGCATTTTCTTGATCAGTTCTTCTTAGTCAAGTCCACCTCTTGGTTCACGTGGTTAAAGAGATTGCTATATGTGGACTAGTGCATGCACGATGCATATTCTTTCTAGAGATATTTTTAAAGAGTCTCAAAGATTTTGTGTGTCTACGGGCTTAACCAAAGGCATGTATAGCCGAAGGGTGGATCATGCAAGAGGCATTTTTTAACATCTTAGAGTATTTGGCACAAGTTGATCTTACAATCACTACAACAAAAAAGGGGGCCTTCGACGCAGGTTTCGACGCACCCCATCGAAAAAAACCGTCGAAATACGCATCCCTACATAAACATCGCAATATGCATCGATATACGCGTCAAAAGGTACTGTTATCGACGCATATTTTGACGAGCCTAGCGACGCAGATTGCGACGACCATAACAAATTTTTTTTTTTCTTGGGCAGAGGATAGGCAGCCTGGCCTGTGCCCAGTGAAAAGATGGACACAGCCACAACCAGACTGCCTATCCTCTGCCCAAGAAAGCGAGGAGCACCAAAATCAACTGTGCTCCCGCAGAAATTTCGGCAGAGTTCCCTTCGTTTTAACATAAACTTTTCCAAAAAAACCATATGTATATGCCTCCTACATGCTATCCATGTAGGATCTCACATGAGATTTAAGGCCAATGAAAGAAATGAAATGAACTTAGTGCAAAACCATAACCATAACGAACTTTGTGCAAAGCCATAACCAAATTAAAACCATAACCATCCATAACCATATTGATCAAAACCATAACCATAAACAAAACAATAACCATAAGCATAACCAAAAAGTTAAACATAACCATAAACAAAACAATAACCATAATCATGTCTATACAAGAACAATAACCATAACCATGTCTATACAATGACAATAACCATAACCATAACCATAAAGAAAACAATAACCATAACCATGTCTGAACAATAACCATCACCATGTCTGGACAATAACCATAACCATATATGTCTATACAAAAAAGAGACACAGAAGCGTGTCTGTGTCTCACAAAACATATATATGAAATCCACTGATGACTAGGCGTCACAACCTGTAGATAGGAAAAGTCACAAAATTAGTATTGATATTACTTCACATATACTTATTTAATTAAATCAACTCACACATATTGACGTCTCACCTCAATCGATCAGCGAGACTCTAAGGCCTCCCACTCTACAGACTCTCCTGAAGCATCAAGATCATTCAATACTTCATAGATACCTCTGCGATATCCACCTTTCTCCTCTTGGCGTGTCGGGGCTCGATGCATTGCAAGATTCTGTGTTTATACAAAAATCAAAGTAATAAGAATACATGATTCATCACGTTTTAAAAAACGCCATAGCTAGGATTGGATTGGAAACTCACAAACACATAGCGAAAGGTGTCGAAGCCTCTGCTGCCAAGATGAGATGTCTCCCTGGTCATCTGTCGTATCTGCGCGGCCTGACGCTACTGTCTGAACCGCGTGTCCGCTGTCCGCTCATCCTCCCTGATCTACTGCCACATCTCGTGTGGGATGCCTGAAGGCTTCGGCGAGCCGGTCCTGAAAGCCTGCCGAGCTGTATCTCGTCGATGTTTCACGGTGTCCTGTGCAACACCCTTGATCCACCTCCTCGGAAGATCCTTTGAACCCAGAGTAGGCTGATACTCTCTCATGATGGTCTCCACTATATAACTGATTTTGTCACGATCGTGCTCAGGCCAAGGTGTCAGAATGTTGGTCGAAAACTGCAGCTCCGCGAGCTGGCGAATCCGCTGTCTCATCTCAGTCCCGACACTATCCATGTAAACAGAACCATTTGTTCGTATAGTATAGAGGTTGGAGGCCCTAGGATCGTGTGCCCCCCAAGGTGTCCGAGGTGTGCTAAGAGGTGTGTCGAGAGGTGTGCCTAGGTAGGACGGGGGTCGTGAGCGAGGAGGGGTCGAAGCATCTGTGGACCCTCCTCCACAGCAACCCCCACCTCCACCTGACGATCGCCGAGTGCGCCTATGCTGCGGAGATGAGGACGTACCCCTGCCTCTGCCGCACCCATAGGTGTCAAAGCGGCCATGATGGGAGATCTCGCATGCCTCGGACCCGTAGGCATCCCCCCATAGACGTCCCCCCCCCCCATAGGCGTCCCCCCCATAGGCGTCGGACCCTTGGATGTGAAGCCCAGAGGCTTAGTACCCGTGCCTCTGGCTACCCAGTACTGAGATGCCTCTGCCATCTGACTGGGCGTCAACCGTGTGACGAAGCCCATAAATGCATATGCACTCATAGAAGCGGGATCTGGAAACTGGTCTGCCATACTAAAGGCCTGCACAAAGAAAGTAAAAGAAAGCGTCAGAACACCTTTGTTTAGATTAACTTTAAACTTAATTTTAAATCAACGTCTTCACACAAACACTTACAGGCCTAGGCCTCGACGAGTGAGGCATCATCGATAAGATCTTGCACCGTATCATCGTCTATCTCTAATTGCAGACATAAATCTGTCCCAACTCGTTCTGGCAGATTGTCTTCATCCATTGCATCTTCATCTACAAGTGTCATATCTGCCTCGTCTCTGTCATCCCTTGTATATCTGTCAGCTTCCTCTACCATACCTTCGTCCATCTCATCTAATGTCACAATAGTATCTGCGTCGTCTGACCGACTTTCCTCGAGGAGCTCTTGCCCTTCAAATACTTGTTTATTTCTTGGAGCAACTTGAACCACAAACCACCATTGTCGCTCTCGAGGGTCCGGTACAAAGACCACTTGCTCGCAATGTTCGGGGAGAGCAAATGTGTCGCTCGCATCTGTCCAAACCGTTGTAGAATCTATTTTCACAAGATTGTTTCCATCTCTGTGTACCGTTGCATTGCGACCAGAAGTAATCACCTTGAACCACTTCACATCCAACAAAAACATCTCAAATCGCCTGAAGCTGACTTTCAGGATATTTGACACCAGACCACAGTAATCCAGGTTGTGAGTGCTCTCATTCGTGTCTTTGGCACTAGCCCTGCTCTTTTGCATGAAACTAACCATTACCCCACTGTCAAATGTGTTTCTTCTGCTGACAATTTGTTGTGTTCTGAAATGCTTTCCATGCGACCACAGTGCCATGTATGTATGATACTTCCAGTCACATCGAATAGCCAGCTCTTCCTCTTCTAGAGATATGGGTTCTCCGATCTGTCGAGCTGCTCTCACTGTCTTGTCCAACCATGCCATTGTAGGGAATTCAGGTGGAGGAGCGAGATAGTCTGGCAAGGGTAAGCCTCTAGTCGTTCGGCTTCGTCTGAAATCGTGTCGCTCCCTATTGCGTCTCTCTTTCTCTTCTTCGTACCTTTCAAGCCATTTTTTCATCGAGTCTGAATTTAGTATACAGAACTTCATGATCTTTTCTCGCATGGCGTCGTTCATTTTCTTTGGCACCCCTTGCCCTTGCGGCTCCTCTCCCACCAGTCTTGCATCCTCCTCATCGCTCCAGAGTCAAGGCATTTTTGGGTCAAAAACGGATAGAAATTTGGTCGTCAAGACAAGAGACTCTTGCACCAGCCATCCTTCTGCCATGCTCCCCTCTGGACACGCTTTTTGGCGAACAAAACCCTTAAGTGTTTGCATGAACCGCTCTAGAAAGAACATCCAACGGCTGTGGGTTGTACCTGCCACTGCAACCTCATCTACTACTACATGGACGAGCAAGTGCATTTGGATAGTTAGACAGCTCGTGGGTAGATACTTCTCAATCATGCAAACTACCTCAATGGAGTTAGCCCTTGTGACTGCAATAGATTTCTCTCGTATCTCCTTGGAAGAGATCCACCGCACTAGCTCTGAAATCTTGTATATGCAGGTCCGCACTTCCTCCATTAAACACCCCTTGATCGAAGAATGAATTGCAAGAACTTATGCCAGTCGTGCGATTGCAGTCCTGATAGTTGATCATCACGGGTGAATGCTGTCTTGAGATATCTCATATATCATGTTGGCGTCCTGAACTCTGAAATCACCCTTTTAACTTGTCGCTCCTCGCTTTTTAGCAATACCCATGGCGCTCTTGGAAGCTTTGTTTGGCCAGCTGCATTGGTGAAAGGCCACAGCTCTGGCATCTCTCCAGTTGACTACAAATCATCTCGTGAAGCTCGATTGTCTTTCATTCCCATGATTGTCTTCCAGAGGAGCTCTCCCACATTATTGAATATATGCATTGGATCCAGCAAATGGTTAATTAGTAGATCACCCCAGTACAACAATGTATGGAGAATGGACAAACGTTTCATTCTTGGAACAGGTTGCCCCTCATGTTGCTCCCATCGGCGACGCCACTCTTGTACATGCATAGGACGACATTCGACGCGACCAAGCTGACCTTCCAGCAAGTGATGTCCATCTGGAAGATAACGGTGATCGCCTTGATAAATTGTCTTTCGAAGAGAGGCAGAATAGAGCACATCCAAAGACGGCCCGCAAATTGGACATGCATTGTATCCCGAAGTTGTAAGCCCTGCATATATTAAAGCATGATTTAGGCCAAGGCAAAGTGCTTGCGAATAGCGAGAATTTTGGAAATCAAGAACCATTACTAGAAGCTTCTCCGTATCTTGGCCAATCATGCATAGTCCACATAAGAAGTCCATGGATCCTTGCATGTTGTTGTCCTACTGGTTCAACCACATCTGCTATGTCGATCCCATGCCATAACTCCTGGAGCTCGTCAACTAGTGGAGCTAGATAAACATCCATGTTTTTTGCCTTGAACTTACTAGGTACAATCAAGCTTAATATCAAATGACCCTTCTTGATGGCAAGCCACGGCGGAGGTTGTAATTCATGAGGCACACATGCCAAGTGCTCCATGACGAGCTTCTCAAGCCAAATGGATTGACTCCATCCATTGCCATGCCCAAATTCAAATTTTGTGGTTCACTCTTAAAATGTGGCCAGGTATCTTCAATGTGCCTCCAAGCCTTTGAATCAATGGGCACCCTAAATGTTGCGTCAGTGGATCTATTCGTAGAATGCCACCACGTAAACTTTGCAATGGAACCACAACAAAACATGCTTTTTATCCTAAGAATAATAGGGAAATGCCGCAACACTTTAGCTGGCACTGTCTCGCCAACATTGCTCCGTACTTAGGACACGACAGACAATCTGCGAATTCATTGCGAAAAAGAATGAAATCATTTGGACATGCATGAATCTTGTTGTAGTCCAAGCCAACTGAGGTCAATAGTTGCTTTGCGTCTGGCCTGGAGGGGAGCATTTCATTGCCAGCCTGGAGATTTTGCTCCCGCAACAACCTCTTTAAGCCACATTAAATTAAAAAGCTTCCCAAGCACATCACCGTTGCAATTGGAAAATCTCTTTTGTAAATTACGTACCTAAACAAAGCAGTGACACTTGCATCTAACCACCCGTACATTGATTGAAGATTCAAAAACGCGAGACAAGTACGAAGCACAAATATTTTGGCGCCTTCATAGATTGGTTGACGTGCCAACTTCCTCAACACGTCTTCAGGAGATAGGCGCACGGCTTCTGGTGCTGCTTCATTAGCGTTCTCCTCGCTTGTCTGGAAGAAGACACCCAGCATCTGCTTCATGCCGTCGTCTTCTGTCTGTAAGCCCTTTTCTGCTTCCATCCTTGGCTCTATATTGGTCGGACCGTCACGCATAATCCTTTCTCTCTCTCTCTCTCTCTCTCTCTCTCTCTCTCTCTCTCTCTCTCTCTCTCTCTCTCTCTCTCTCACAGATGTAGGTGTTATGTCCCAAAAATCAACGCCCGTTCCGTAGGAGTCGTATCGTAGATTCTATACGATTTCTCTAGCAAACTCTCCGTACTTGTGCACATGCTCATTACATATTCTATGCATGTCCCAAAAATCAACGCCCGTTCCGTAGGAGTCGTATCGTAGATTCTATACGATTTCTCTAGCAAACTCTCCGTACTTGTGCACATGCTCATTACATATCCTATGCATGCGCAGGATCTGATACTTGCAGAGCGTGCACGAGCATGCAATCTTTTCCTCCATGTTAGTTGATGACGTTGCCATCTACAATGATTATGAAGGTTGTTTTAATATATATACTCCTCACAATGTAAACTACCTCGCATTCTCTAGTCTTGCCCGATCTCCGTACACCTCGGTCCAGAGGTGTACGGAGATCAGGACCACCAGGTCAAAATCTCGTCTTTATTGGTCAAATCCTATATGGGTAGACACATATGTGCACTCCCAGGTGTACATGGCAATGCATGTAGCAGGCAAAACCCCTTTGCCTCTTTTAGTTCCATAGTTGGTCAGCCAACCTAACTCTTTCACGCCGACTTTCTCTATCTATTATCTATCTCTCTCTCTCTCTCTACCTCTGTAGCTATCTCTAGTTAATTCTCTCTCTCTCTCTCTCTCTCTCTCTCTCTCTCTATATATATATATATATATATATATATATATATATATATATATATATATACACTCTCTATCTCTCTATTTCTCTCTCTCTCTCTCTCTCTCTCTCTCTCTCTCTCTCTCTCTCTCTCTCTCTCTCTCTCTCTCTCTCTCTCTCTCCGTACCCTATCTCTCGTTCTTTTTCTCTCGATCTCGCTCTCGCTATCTCTCTTTCTCTCTCTCTCGCTCTCGCTCTCGCTATCACTCTTTCTCTCTCTATTTCCCTATTTCCCTATCTCTCTCTCTCTCTCTGTCTCGCTCTCCACTTCCCTATCTCTCTCTCTCTCTCTCTCTCTCTCTCTCTCTCTCTATTCCTATCTCTTTCTCTCTCTCTCTCTCTCTCTCTCTCTCTCTCTCTCTCTCTCTCTCTCTCTCTCTCTCTCTCTCTATTTTCCTATCTCTATCTCTCTCTCTCTCTCTCTCTCTCTCTCTCTCTCTCTCTCTCTCTCTCTCTCTCTCTCTCTCTCTATATATATATATATATATATCACTCTCTTTCTCTCTCTCTCTCTCTCTCTCTCTCTCTCTCTCTCTCTCTCTCTCTCTATATATATATATATATATATATATATATATATATATATATATATATATATATATATATATATATCTCTCTATCTATATCTCTCTATCACTCTCTCTCTCTCTCTCTCTCTCTCTCTCTTTCTCATCGAACATCTCTCTCTCTCTCCCTCTCTCTCTCTCTCTCTCTCTCTCTCTCTCTCTATTTATCCTATCTCTCTCTCTCTCTCTCTCTCTCTCTCTCTCTCTCTCTCTCTCTCTCTCTCTCTCTCTCTCTCTCTCTCTCTCTCTCTCTCTCTCTCTCTCTCTCTTTAATTTATACGAACATCTCTCTCTCTCCCTCTCTACCACAACAGAGCTCGTCGCTTTACACTAGAGGCATAATGATCGAACGAGCGACTGAGCTAGGGAGATCCAGACGCCCACGACTGCGGAGGACTACACAACATCGACAGAGGATGCAGTAGAGGATCCAGGTCACTTTGGCTCGACATGCACAACGCCGGGTCAGACTACTGACCATGGAGGAGATTGATGAGATTCGCCAGCGACCGATGCTGGATCTCCTACGATCTACCTATCCCAGCTAGCTGTTTTAGTTGCTTAGTCCACACCCAGCAGTTTAGGATTCCATAATAATTTATTTTGTCATTTTGTCATCTTGTTACTCTGGCTTTGTATCAGATCCACCACATTGTAACTTTCTGGTCTCATAGGTCACTTTGGCCTTTTGAAGACGTTAATATAACATTTCATTTCATTTCTCTCTTTAATTTCTCTCTCTTTAATTTCTCTCTCTTTAATATTAATTTCCTGCGCATACATCTCTCTCTCTCTCTCTTTTATATTAATTTCCTACGCATACATCTCTCTCTTTTATATTAATTTCCTACGCATACATCTCTCTCTCTCTCTCTCTCTCTCTTTAATTTCCTACACGCACACACACATCTGTCTCTCTCTCTCTCCCTCTAGATTTTTAATTTCTTATTTACACGCACACACACACACACACATTTCTCTCTCTCTCTCTCTCTCTCTTTAGTTTCTTACACACACACACACACACGTTTCTCTCTCTCTCTCTCTCTCTCTCTCTCTCTCTCTCTCTCTCTCTCTCTCTCTTTCCTACACACACACACACACACCGCTCTCTCTCTCTCTCTCTCTCTCTCTCTCTCTCTTTCCTACACACACACACACACACACCTCTCTCTCTCTCTCTATCTCTTTCCTACACACACACACACACACACACACACACACACGATGTAGAGAGAGAGAGACAGAGAGGGGTTGGGGGGGGGGGGAGTTTCATAATACCAGTGCAGCAGGTTTCGGCCAAGAGATCTGAGCGCGTTGCAGGCGAAAATGGCCGCCTTCGCACGGGTTTTCCTTTTTTTCCCCCCAATTTTTTGCGTCGAAAGCTGTGTCGATATACTCGTGGTAATATCCGTCGATATACGCGTGGAAAAGTATGCCTTGCCATGCGTATTTCCACGCGCATATCGACGAATATTCCAATGCATATATCGACGGGATGCAAGTACGTCGATAACCGCGTGAAAAGGTACGGCCGTTGATATATACTGCGTCGATATCTTGATGTTATGTTGTAATGAAGACCTCACATGTGGTTAGACGAGGAGGATGCAAGGATGCCTTCACACTTGCCAAGTGGAAATGGAAAATTTGCTAACATGGATATGAATCTATCTCGAGCGGTCAATAACTTTTGTTATCTCAATACAAAGGTTATGACCAAGTGGGTTGACTTATGGACAATGGCAAACGAAAGGCTTTGCAAGAGAGAGAAGCATGTAAAGAAGTGCATGGAGGAAGGAGGACACCCCCAGTGACTAGACACCGCATGTTTCCCAGATCTCATTAGTGCGGAGTGGATTCATGAGAGAATGAACGAAGAAAAAGCACACGGATAAGACATCACCGACAAAGAATGGGAGTATGCAGGAGGCTGCATACCAAAGGTAGAGTACTCATATACCTAAACCATATTGTATATTTTTTCTTGATTTTATTGTTTTAATTGATAAAAGATATTTTCCTAGTTTATAGTGCCTTTCCTTTAGCCCAGGGTCTTCACTAAGGATTACTGTATGGTGTCCTATGAGTGTACAATTGGGGGGGGGGGGGGGGGGTATGAGGCCAAAAAGATAGATTTTACAAAAGAGGATACCGTATATAGGGGATAAAACGGCAATTTTGGTGCACGTAGATGACGTATTCCTAGTACTACTAGTGAATCCCTTGGGTCCTTTAGCTCTATGTGGTCAAAGGGTCGTCACTTTTGTACGTGCCACATTGACAAGAATAGAACCACCATGGACTGTGGAATCATGGGCAACTTTGACACAAATGGTGATGAAGCTAGGTACTGTGGAACTATTAAAAGTATACTAAAGGTTAATTTTAGAACCTTTCATACCTTCATCTTCGAGTGCAAGTGGTTTGTAAATGGGTATAGACGGCATGAGAATGGCCTCTACATGGTGGACTCTAATGTCCATCACACATGGCGGTATGACAATTTAGTTTTGCTACACAATTGTGAGCACCTGAGTGACTACCTTTTATATTATTATTTGTTTGTAACATTAATTATACCAATGTTACTCACTTTGAGCTTCTCTTCTATAGGTCATCTATATTCCAACAATCCACCAATCAAAACTTTGGTTTGTAATTTCCGTAACACCTTTGGGGAGAACCATTTTTTCCACTAATGAAGTGGATACCATCTTCGACCCTCTTTCACCTCCTACTTTGGATGAGGAGAGACAGAGTAGAGGGAGATTGATGATTCAAGTCCGGCGGCCGCAAGTCTTAATGAGGATTATTGTCATAATGATGATGATGATGAGATGGAGGATGAGAAATTGGAAGATGATGAAAAGCCAATGCATCCACAAACAACATTCTATTTCTCTCTTTATTGATTAAAGAGCCATGGGCTTAGAATTGGATCTTGTAGGGATCTTTTGGAAGATGCTTCATAAACATTTGGCATACTTTAAGTTATGAATTTTTTTGGTCGTATCATCCATTCATCTCTCTCTCCCCCCTCTTCCTCTAGTTGTGTGAAGCACGCTAAGTTATGTAAAGCAAGTGATAGTGATTAGTTTAGTTTTAATCAAGTGTATTCCCATATATCTAACTATTGTTCCATGCTTTTATATCTTTTTTTAATTATCTAAAAATTTCATATAATGTTCTTACATCTTTGTTAAGGGGGAGGGAAACACCAAAATTTGAGGGGGAGGGAATGTTTAAGCCGAAATTTGAATGTTTAGGTGCTCAATTGCATTTCGAGAATAAACCCAATAATTTTTGTGGCAATAATAGAGGTAACTATTGCGGCAAGAAGCGCAAAAGTTGACGCGATAAAATTTGAAAGGAAAAAAAGTCCCCCCCCTCGCCCTCCTCTCTCTTCCCTCTCCAACGACTTTTGGACCTTCTCTTTACAGAACACGGTAAAAGGCCGTGGTAAACAATTAGCGATTTTCATAGTGGTCTTTACAATGCCAATTCCAAGTGGCCAAACCAAAACCAGTTTTACCCTAAGCGATATAACACGCATTGCCAACTCCTAGTGGCCAAACCAAAACCCGTTTTACCCTAAGCAATATAACACGCATTGCTAACTACTAGCAACCAAACCAAAATCTACTTTAAGCTAAGCAATCTAACGTAGATTATCGGCTATTAGCGACAAAACCAGAAGCTGTTAACCATAATAATCTAACCTAAATAGATTAGGACGGTCAAACCCTAATAACCAAACCTAAACGGCAATGTCTAAATGGTCGAAGATAGTCAAATTAAAGCCTAATGTTAAAACCTCAAACTATATCAATCTCTAACATATGGTATCCTAACACTAGTATTTACAGCAACTACGAGAGGCCATAACTTAAAGAACATAAAAATATAATACTTAATTATAAACTATCCAAATCAAAATAACTCAATAATTTTGCTTATTAAATATTTTTCATTACCAAATAGCAATATTTTTGTTTGTGAATGATAACATGTAGTCAGAATTTAAAATAACAAATTTACTATAACTTTTTATATTTTAATACTCTATTTGTGTGTGTGTGTCGAATGTGTTTAATTATGTGTAGATATAAGTGAATCTATATTTATTTATGTGTTTATGTGCATGTGTGTAACTATGTGTGTGTGTGTGTGTGTGTGTGTGTGTGTGTGTGTGTGTGTGTGTGTGTATACAAGAAAAGAAAGCGATAGAGCACTCACTACAGCCTACGTGAGCACAAACTGCTTGAGAGACTCCTGCCAAACCTGCAAGAAAAGAGACACCCACTATGTCACGCACATAAAAATTAATACGCAATAATTTGACATAGATTTTGAAAATAATCTTATCTTTTTGTTGCACGTTGTCGAGAAATTTTGCGGTCTTGCCAGGAAAGCACCGGGCTTATGGCTGTGAGAGTTTGTGAGAGAACTCAACAAAAAATATATGAAGGAGTTAAACCATAGATGCCATGAAGACTAGGGTTTGGAAAGAAGTTCAACCAAAGAAGACTCACTCTTTCTCTCTTGCATTCACACACACAAAGGAAGAACGCAAAAGAGAATGTCAAAACAATACGAAGATGAAAACATCAAGGCTATGGTCATAGCGTATCATGGGTAATATGAAAGGGTTAATGGATGAGTTAATGGAATTCAATCTTGACTGACCAAATAGGCTACGAATTGTTCTTTGGAATTGTAGTTTTGTGCTTACCATAATATAGATATTTTGTCTAGTGATTGGGATTAATTGTGTGTACAAATCCTCTTGGTTTATAGCAAGATAACTACGCTTACATCAAAAGAAAAATTATAGTCTATGAGAGGTAGTATGATGGGATCTGGTGATAGAAGTATTTCATTGAGCCTTTCAGGGCCAAAGAGAAACACTATACGTTGTTGAAAGTGTATCTTACGGCTAATCCATACGTTAATTCTAATAGATCGTACAGAGTGAAAGCGATAGAAATGATCATCATGTGGGTTATTCATCTAGGATAGTATGTGAGAAATGTAGATATGAGAGAATTGAAGAGATGAGAAGTTTCCCTCCCAAGCCCTATTCTTGCCCGTAGGCAATAAGGATACTGCGGGGAGAGATGTACCTGTAGCAAGGAGAACCTAGAGAGGATGAATGAATGAGAGAGATAGGTTTGGTTAAGGAGATGAGATTAGATACATATATATATGTTGGATTAGAGATGAAAATGAAAACAACAAAAAATCAAGAAAACATCAATGTAGAACACATCTTACTTGAAACCCTTCGGCACCATTATTGATGGAGAGAGAAGAAGAGTGGATAATTCGCATAAAACTTTGCATACCTCTCAAATATGGTGTTTAATTCCCTCTCCAAATCATCCTGGTAGGTATGCTCCCGGTCACTTGTAACTGACTGCTCAAAAACCTCTTTGGAGTTAGTCTCTGACACAATATCTTCACCCCTTCTTCGTTTTTGACTCATCGCTAAATTATCTTCAATTGAATTATGTCTCCACTCTTCTAGGGAGAACCCTTCTTCATTACATGGCTTTGGTGTCAGCGTAGAGCTAGCATCCTCTTCTTGCTTCAAGGAATCACCATGTATACCCTTCCTATCCATAGCAGATAGATGCTCACAAACCTGCTTGCAATTTATACCCTGTGACACAAGACCTAAATCCCTTTTATACCTCAGATATTGTTTGCATACCTGCAGGCAACCCTGTATAGTAGGCACTTTATGGCAAGCATCTTTATTTGCATCTTCACACAGATAAGAAATATCACCCCAATCACAGAACATATCCCAAGAGGTTTCTTGCTCTTCTGCTCTATCCTCTGATGTCACTTCAACCTGTATAGCATTCCCAAACACTTCTCTATCTTTGATTTGTGAATCTTGAAGATTCATAGCTTCATCTGCAGAACCCCAATCCTCATGCAGAGAATGTGCATCTGTCATTCCTTTTGTTGGCTCTTTCTTCTTTCCTATTGTAGACTCCTCCATGAGTACTTCAGGTGGAGATGCTCCTTTTGTTGAGGGTGTTTGAGAAGGCATTGAGTCGCTTCTTCCCCCACTTCTAGAAGCTCTTTTTGATGGTCCTTCATCAGCATTCTCACGTCTGCGCTTCTCTTCTACAATTGCCTCATTTTGTTGGCATTTTGTAATGTAGGCATGCACTGACAATGAGTCCACTAGATCATTCCATCCTGTTTCTACACGTATGCAATCACCTGCTTCATGTAGAATCTCTTTTGTAAGCTTTCCCTTTTTAGCTAATCGCATGACATTTGGCCAAATTTGACCATGATGGTCACTCACTTCTTCATCACAAAAATGTTCAATTTTTGCTCCATAAGTAGCTGCCTCAACTGAAGAGGTGGCATGCTTGGTTGCCATATCTTCAACTAAGGTTTGCATTCCCCCCTTCCCAAAGTTAGTTCTCAAGGGTAGACCTGTCTCTCTTAAGTGGATTTTACCATCCTTAAAAAAGACAACATCTTTTGACAAAGCATCACTAAAATCATCACAATCCCTTCTTACATGGTTTGTACTATCACACCAAATACATCTATTAACAAACCCTTCTTTGGGCTGTTGTCTTTGCCTAGGAAGTGGTCCTGATGGTTGTCCTTTTTCTTCAAGCTTTGCAAACTTCACCTTCAAGTCACGCATTCCCTTCACAAGCTCATCTAGCATGGATTCATCAAACTTAGGAGCGATAAAAGTAGGCTTTACCATTTTGTCAGAAGTTGAGGTGGAAGGACTTGTAGTGTTTACTACCATCTTGTCCCTTCTTCTTTGTCGTTTGGCAAGCAGTGAGACAGCACCTTCAACCTCATTCCAATCGGTCTTTAGTCCTTGCTCAGCATCTTTATCTTCAAGAAGAAGCTCCAAATTTTCTTGAAACTCTTTACCTGCAGCTTGTAAGAAAAGATCTGTCTTCTCTGCATCTAGTGTGGCCCTTTCTGTCCTAGTGAGTTGTGCATAGCGCCGCTCAAATTCCCTAAGTAGCTCTGTTATTGATAGTCCTTGCTTTGGCTTGACTACCCATTCTAAGAATGTCCTTTTGGTCACTCTCTCAGAGTCCTCCATGAAATATTCCTCCTTTAAAGCTACTTTGAGTTCTTCCCAATTTCTCTCATGCCCATCTTTAATTGCCCTAACATGCTCCCTAATTTCTGGAGCAACAACTAGCTCAAAGCTTTGAATCATCTCACCTTCTGACACGCGATGCAGCTCCATCTCCTTCACATACTCGCGTAAGTACTTGGTTACATCTTTGCCATTGAACTGATCCATTCTATTGACGACCGCTTGTATGGCCTTCGTTGCTGAAATCTCCCTTCTTTCAGTAGCATGTTGTTGTTGCATGAACATTGCAAATGCTTGAAACATTTGCATTGTTGCTGGGTCAAAATGCATACCCTGTTGCTCAACATGATCACCCATGGTTACCCACAAACTCTCACCCTAGCAGTTTCGCGTCGGGTTCACCAAAAATATGTCGAGAAATTTTGCGGTCTTGCCAGGAAAGCACCGGGCTTATGGCTGTGAGAGTTTGTGAGAGAACTCAACAAAAAATATATGAAGGAGTTAAACCATAGATGCCATGAAGACTAGGGTTTGGAAAGAAGTTTAACCAAAGAAGACTCACTCTTTCTCTCTTGCATTCACACACACAAAGGAAGAACGCAAAAGAGAATGTCAAAACAATACGAAGATGAAAACATCAAGGCTGTGGTCATAGCGTATCATGGGTAATATGAAAGGGTTAATGGATGAGTTAATGGCATTCAATCTTGACTGACCAAATAGGCTATGAATTGTTCTTTGGAATTGTAGTTTTGTGCTTACCATAATATAGATATTTTGTCTAGTGATTGGGATTAATTGTGTGTACAAATCCTCTTGGTTTATAGCAAGATAACTACGTTTACATCAAAAGAAAAATTATAGTCTATGAGAGGTAGTATGATGGGATCTGGTGATAGAAGTATTTCATTGAGCCTTTCAGGGCCAAAGAGAAACACTATACGTTGTTGAAAGTGTATCTTACGGCTAATCCATACGTTAATTCTAATAGATCGTACAGAGTGAAAGCGATAGAAATGATCATCATGTGGGTTATTCATCTAGGATAGTATGTGAGAAATGTAGATATGAGAGAATTGAAGAGATGAGAAGTTTCCCTCCCAAGCCCTATTCTTGCCCGTAGGCAATAAGGATACTGCGGGGAGAGATGTACCTATAGCAAGGAGAACCTAGAGAGGATGAATGAATGAGAGAGATAGGTTTGGTTAAGGAGATGAGATTAGATACATATATATATGTTGGATTAGAGATGAAAATGAAAACAACAAAAAATCAAGAAAACATCAATGTAGAACACATCTTACTTGAAACCCTTCGGCACCATTATTGATGGAGAGAGAAGAAGAGTGGATAATTCCACTTTGATTGATACGCCAAGTACAACACCTTCTTTGATTAGAGTTGATCCTCCAAGGATGGCATACAAGAATGGCTAGTTTTCCTCTAGGAGAAAGTGTAGGCTTGGGCTTATGTTAATGGGGCTAAGTACAATTAGGCATTACTACTCACTCCCTCAAGAATTCCTCTCCTCAATGGCTTGAATGCTTCCGTTCCTTCCAAGGAAGAAGAGGTCCCCTTTTATAGGTGAAGGGAACCCACAAGGGTTTACACAAGAAGAGGGGAGCCAATGTGAACAGGAATTGGAAAAGTTGGAAATGAGCTGTCCCTGCATGATGTGGGCAGACTGGGGTCCAGTATTTTAATCATATCTCCTCAACCGTAGCTCCAAATAAAAAAGTAAAAATATGGGCAGAAACTTCAGCTCATTGGCTACGATTTTCATTTTAAAATCATTCTCCAATTCGGATTGGAACCTTGTGTAAAAAAATCATCAAAATAGGGTCCATTTATGGCAGCAAAAGTCTTCATGTGGTCTCCTTAGCCTTGACTTTCATTTAATTCCCAAGGACACCTCATGCCATATGAAAGCATGACATTTCTCCTTGACAAAGTTTTGTAACCATGCTTGCAATAATGCATTAAAGTAAGTGTATCTTTGAAATCATGCCACCTACTGTCCCACTAGGACTTGATTCTCTCCTAATAGCTATTTAAAAAGAAATATAAGAAAAGTATAAAAAATACATAGAATATATATATATATTGGAGTTTACCCTAGATATAGGATCTAGATAGGGTGTGAGATGATAATGAAATAGTAGAAATAAAGAATCAATGCTTTTTGCCCCAAGTTAAAGAGGCGGAGCTATTGAGGGTCCGGTACAAAGACCACTTGCTCGCAATGTTCGGGGAGAGCAAATGTGTCGCTCGCATCTGTCCAAACCGTTGTAGAATCTATTTTCACAAGATTGTTTCCATCTCTGTGTACCGTTGCATTGCGACCAGAAGTAATCACCTTGAACCACTTCACATCCAACAAAAACATCTCAAATCGCCTGAAGCTGACTTTCAGGATATTTGACACCAGACCACAGTAATCCAGGTTGTGAGTGCTCTCATTCGTGTCTTTGGCACTAGCCCTGCTCTTTTGCATGAAACTAACCATTACCCCACTGTCAAATGTGTTTCTTCTGCTGACAATTTGTTGTGTTCTGAAATGCTTTCCATGCGACCACAGTGCCATGTATGTATGATACTTCCAGTCACATCGAATAGCCAGCTCTTCGTCTTCTAGAGATATGGGTTCTCCGATCTGTCTCTCTCTCTCTCCCTCTAGATAACCACATGAAAAGTAGACACAGATCATCTTAGCAAGAGCATCAATCAAAAGAGGACATCAAACCACAAAGATGGACATCTCTCTCTCTCTCTCTCTCTCTCTCTCTCTCTCTCTCTCTTTAATTTCCTACACGCACACACACATCTGTCTCTCTCTCTCTCCCTCTAGATTTTTAATTTCTTATTTACAAGCACACACACACACACACATATTTCTCTCTCTCTCTCTCTCTCTCTCTCTCTCTCTCTCTCTCTCTTTAGTTTCTTACACACACACACACACGTCTCTCTCTCTCTCTCTCTCTCTCTCTCTCTCTCTCTCTCTCTCTCTCTCTCTCTCTCTCTCTCTCTTTCCTACACACACACACACACCGCTCTCTCTCTCTCTCTCTCTCTCTCTCTCTCTCTCTCTCTCTCTCTCTCTCTCTCTCTTTCCTACACACACACACACACACACACACACACCTCTCTCTCTCTCTATCTCTTTCCTACACACACACACACACACACACGATGTAGAGAGAGAGAGACAGAGAGGGGTTGGGGGGGGGGGGGAGAGTTTCATAATACCAGTGCAGCAGGTTTTGGCCAAGAGATCTGAGCGCGTTGCAGGCGAAAATGGCCGCCTTCGCACGGGTTTTCCTTTTTTTTCCCCCAATTTTTTGCGTCGAAAGCTGTGTCGATATACTCGTGGTAATATCCTTCGATATACGCGTGGAAAAGTATGCCTTGCCATGCGTATTTCCACGCGCATATCGACGAATATTCCAATGCATATATCGACGGGATGCAAGTACGTCGATAACCGCGTGAAAAGGTACGGCCGTTGATATATACTGCGTCGATATCTTGATGTTATGTTGTAATGAAGACCTCACATGTGGTTAGACGAGGAGGATGCAAGGATGCCTTCACACTTGCCAAGTGGAAATGGAAAATTTGCTAACATGGATATGAATCTATCTCGAGCGGTCAATAACTTTTGTTATCTCAATACAAAGGTTATGACCAAGTGGGTTGACTTATGGACAATGGCAAACGAAAGGCTTTGCAAGAGAGAGAAGCATGTAAAGAAGTGCATGGAGGAAGGAGGACACCCCCAGTGACTAGACACCGCATGTTTCCCAGATCTCATTAGTGCGGAGTGGATTCATGAGAGAATGAACGAAGAAAAAGCACACGGATAAGACATCACCGACAAAGAATGAGAGTATGCAGGAGGCTGCATACCAAAGGTAGAGTACTCATATACCTAAACCATATTGTATATTTTTTCTTGATTTTATTGTTTTAATTGATAAAAGATATTTTCCTAGTTTATAGTGCCTTTCCTTTAGCCCAGGGTCTTCACTAAGGATTACTGTATGGTGTCCTATGAGTGTACAATTGGGGGGGGGGGGGGTATGAGGCCAAAAAGATAGATTTTACAAAAGAGGATACCGTATATAGGGGATAAAACGGCAATTTTGGTGCACGTAGATGACGTATTCCTAGTACTACTAGTGAATCCCTTGGGTCCTTTAGCTCTATGTGGTCAAAGGGTCGTTACTTTTGTACGTGCCACAGTGACAAGAATAGAACCACCATGGACTGTGGAATCATGGGCAACTTTGACACAAATGGTGATGAAGCTAGGTACTGTGGAACTATTAAAAGTATACTAAAGGTTAATTTCAGAACCTTTCATACCTTCATCTTCGAGTGCAAGTGGTTTGTAAATGGGTATAGACGGCATGAGAATGGCCTCTACATGGTGGACTCTAATGTCCATCACACATGGCGGTATGACAATTTAGTTTTGCTACACAATTGTGAGCACCTGAGTGACTACCTTTTATATTATTATTTGTTTGTAACATTAATTATACCAATGTTACTCACTTTGAGCTTCTCTTCTATAGGTCATCTATATTCCAACAATCCACCAATCAAAACTTTGGTTTGTAATTTCCGTAACACCTTTGGGGAGAACCATTTTTTCCACTAATGAAGTGGATACCATCTTCGACCCTCTTTCACCTCCTACTTTGGATGAGGAGAGACAGAGTAGAGGGAGATTGATGATTCAAGTCCGGCGGCCGCAAGTCTTAATGAGGATTATTGTCATAATGATGATGATGATGAGATGGAGGATGAGAAATTGGAAGATGATGAAAAGCCAATGCATCCACAAACAACATTCTATTTCTCTCTTTATTGATTGAAGAGCCATGGGCTTAGAATTGGATCTTGTAGGGATCTTTTGGAAGATGCTTCATAAACATTTGGCATACTTTAAGTTATGAATTTTTTTGGTCGTATCATCCATTCATCTCTCTCTCCCCCCTCTTCCTCTAGTTGTGTGAAGCACGCTAAGTTATGTAAAGCAAGTGATAGTGATTAGTTTAGTTTTAATCAAGTGTATTCCCATATAGCTAACTATTGTTCCATGCTTTTATATCTTTTTTTAATTATCTAAAAATTTCATATAATGTTCTTACATCTTTGTTAAGGGGGAGGGAAACACCAAAATTTGAGGGGGAGGGAATGTTTAAGCCGAAATTTGAATGTTTAGGTGCTCAATTGCATTTCGAGAATAAACCCAATAATTTTTGTGGCAATAATAGAGGTAACTATTGCGGCAAGAAGCGCAAAAGTTGACGCGATAAAATTTGAAAGGAAAAAAAGTCCCCCCCCTCGCCCTTCTCTCTCTTCCCTCTCCAACGACTTTTGGACCTTCTCTTTACAGAACACGGTAAAAGGCCGTGGTAAACAATTAGCGATTTTCATAGTGGTCTTTACAATGCCAATTCCAAGTGGCCAAACCAAAACCAGTTTTACCCTAAGCGATATAACACGCATTGCCAATTCCTAGTGGCCAAACCAAAACCCGTTTTACCCTAAGCAATATAACACGCATTGCTAACTACTAGCAACCAAACCAAAATCTACTTTAAGCTAAGCAATCTAACGTAGATTATCGGCTATTAGCGACAAAACCAGAAGCCGTTAACCATAATAATCTAACCTAAATAGATTAGGACGGTCAAACCCTAATAACCAAACCTAAACGGCAATGTCTAAACGGTCGAAGATAGTCAAATTAAAGCCTAATATTAAAACCTCAAACTATATCAATCTCTAACATATGGTATCCTAACACTAGTATTTACAGCAACTACGAGAGGCCATAACTTAAAGAACATAAAAATATAATACTTAATTATAAACTATCCAAATCAAAATAACTCAATAATTTTGCTTATTAAATATTTTCATTACCAAATAGCAATATTTTTGTTTGTGAATGATAACATGTAGTCAGAATTTAAAATAACAAATTTACTATAACTTTTTATATTTTAATACTCTATTTGTGTGTGTGTGTCGAATGTGTTTAATTATGTGTAGATATAAGTGAATCTATATTTATTTATGTGTTTATGTGCATGTGTGTAACTATGTGTGTGTGTGTGTGTGTGTGTGTGTGTGTGTGTGTGTGTATACAAGAAAAGAAAGCGATAGAGCACTCACTACAGCCTACGTGAGCACAAACTGCTTGAGAGACTCCTGCCAAACCTGCAAGAAAAGAGACACCCACTATGTCACGCACATAAAAATTAATACGCAATAATTTGACATAGATTTTGAAAATAATCTTATCTTTTTGTTGCACGTGTGTAATTATGTGTGTGTGTGTATACAAGAAAAGAAACAATAGAGCACTCATCACTACGGTCTATGTGAGCACAAAGATATTGAGAGATTGCCGCCAAACCTTGAAGAAAACACACACACACACACACACACTATGTCACACATACACATAAATACGCAATAATCTAACATAAATTTGAAAAATAATCTTACCTTTTTGTTGCAGAAGAGTGTGTGAGTGGATATCTTAAGTGGGGTTGGCCCCACAAAAGCAGATCTGAAACGTCTGAAAAGATAAGCTGCATGGAACCAAGAGGAGAGGAGAAAAAATGGGACAAAATTGCAAAAATGAACTCACCGATTTTGTTTTACAGGTGGTGTCAGTATAAGGGTCATAATAAGCATCGATATCAACGTCTGTATTAGCGTTGATATGGGCATCAATATCGGAATCAATATACTCATTAAAATAAGTGTTAGTATTTAAAATTTTGATTTTTAGAAAAAATTGGATCTCCCTCCAATTTTAGCACAACATATATCGACGTCCGTCAATGACATCGATAATTTGGCATCAATAATGAATTGATCACTTGTAGTGAGAGTTTTGTGGCCTTAGGGGAGTCTCTCCCCTTTCCAAACCTAGCTCTGGACTCTTGTTGCACTCTGCTCAACCTTCACACCAACTCGTCATTACCCTCATATTCACTGGCTTGTTAGCTTCGAATGGCTCCCAAATTAGATTGTTGAATTGAAAAAATCAACCAGCATTATGTAGGTCGCTATGTGGCTTATTAGGAGTCCCAAAATTCAAGGAATAATAGTCCATGTTTTTTAAGCTCATAAGTCCACTTTGTGATTTATTACACTAAAGATTTAATTTTGAAACTTCTCAAATAATTCTAAAAAATGTGTCACTAAATATAACAACATATAAGTGTCCCATTAAAAACCTAATGTGAAAGAAACTCTCCTTTTCTTTCTAGAAAAATTGGAAGGGGAAACAAGTAGTTTTTTCAAATTTCCAGCAATTCTTGTGATGGGAAGTAAGTGATTTACCAGCCCTTCTCTAGAAGGACAAAACCCCTAGAAAGGGTGTTGCAACCTTCTAATTTTGGGACTGTCTATGAGTGTGAAGCTGACCAATGATTAAGATATATGTGTTTTGATTGTGTAAGGTAGGGAATGTTGAAGAAGGCAGAGTAGGGGGATATAATGTTTTGATTGTGCAAGGTAGGGAACGTTGAAGAAGGCAGAGGGTGGGGACTCGGGAGTGCATGTAAGGAACCATTTAGTTTGGGGCCTTGGAGGACTGCATGTAAGGCACCATTTATAAATGCTTAGGGGAGTGCATGTAAGGTGGCATTTATAAATGCTTAGGAAAGTGCATGCAAGGCACCATTTATAAAATACTTAAGTCATTCAAGTGTCATCGTTTACACAGTGTCATCGTTTACACATCGTTTACTTAAGTCATTCAAGTACTCACAGTGTCATCGTTTACACATGCTTAGGCGAGTGCATGTAAGGCATTATCTACTTGCTCAAAAATCAAGTCTACTCACATTTTTGTTGTGAACACCTACTATCTCGCTCGTCTACTGCAAATCACACGGAATCTCCATGGAGTGCCTCAAGGTTTTGGCGTCCTTTATTTTTTGTTGCGATGCTAGTTTTATAGGGTTGTGCTGACACATCATCACTCACATGTTGCAAGGGTTGAACCATAGAGGACGCGGTTAAAGCCCCTTCTCTTTATCGGTCCAAAGTTCTAAAGTCCTTTTAAGCCATTGTCGCCCGTAGAGGTCCGCGCCTTGAAATATGTAATTGTAGCGTCTGAAGTCATGAAGAGGGTTTTTTAATTCAAGTTTTGAAGAACATTTTCTGGAGTTCAAAGAAAAACTATGTATGTGAAGAAGGGTTATCTAAATGCCAATTAAACAGTACACGTGATATAGAAGCTTCTCTAATAGGGTCGAGTCTCCAAGCTGTCACCATTAATGTTCTCTAAGCCTAGAATTTGTAGAATCGAGGCCCATTAGCTGTAATAGGACTAATTTTTGAAGTTTTTAAAGTAAAAAAGAATGTAGTAGGGCATATCTTTCGTTTAGCACGACTTGAAAGATTGTTGAATAGTCTATTAAATAGAGTTTATATGAATGAGTTTGAAATATTAAGAGAGAACATATATTCTTTTTTTAAATAATACACTAAAGACGTATTTGATAAAGATTAATGAATAACAGATAGTCTGTCTATGAACAGTAAAATTGAGATTTTATTAATATCAATATTTTATATTTATGTGTTTTAACTTAAAATGCATGGGTAGGCTTAAAATAAGTTGAAAAAGTAGTGGAGACCCAAAAATAGAGGTTTTATGAGTCGCGACCTAAAAGTTGCATTTTCAGCCAAAGAAAGACGTTTTTAGCCAGACATATTCCCGTTGTTTTGAGTACCTGGATTTCTGTGTTCTGAGTTCGTTTGTAAAAGTTATGATGAAAACAAACAGAAGACATCAGCAGTGTAGTCTACACAGGGACAGGCAGACATACAACATCATACAGCTCTCCCTGCTATCAACCAAGAAGTGGATTTGTTTCTTCATGGTAGACTATTGCAATTGAGATTATGAAGGTACATAATTATGTTATTTTACTTTGATTATCATGTTGAATTGGTCGCACGAGTATGTTCTTTTGGCTATTTTGTAGGCGGTACAGGAATCAATGTGTGAAACAGGATCGGTGCAAAGTCTCATGATAAAAATCTAACCTTCACCGATCGCTTAGCGATCACGTTCTTATCTTATTTTCGCAGGTATACTTGGTGAGAAAATCGAGTTGACTGAACGCCTAAAAAGCGGCTATTTTGAGAAGTCATATGCTTTTCGAAGAAAAGAAGGAAAAGAACAGCGGGTAGTGTGTTTGGGGATTATTCACATATTTCCTCTTCTGCGAGTGCGAGTGCGAGTGAGATGCTGCATGCAAGCGGACTGAAGCTCGAGGGTGGTCGGGAGGCTCGAGCTCCGTACAACGGAGTGCGCCCATATTCAATTGCTCCTCTGTTGTATCAAAACTCTGCAAAAATTCATCAATACAAAGATCTCTTTCTCTATCTTTTGCTGTCTATCTCTATTATTCTATTCCTGTGACATTAGCCGCATTGGAAATGCTTCATTACGGCCCTAAGCCACGTCTTCACTGCTAGACACATGAAGCAGTACCAAATGGTCGATGCCACTTAGGCCTATGTTTCAAAAAAAAGGTGACTAAATTCCACCCCACTTTGTCTCTCGCTGTCTCCCATCAATATACACTATCGGAGAGGGCATCTTCTTGTAAGATTCGTGTTGAAAGGAATATTAAGAAGCGGGGTTCCTTGCTCATTGCCTTTCCTTCTAATCAAGATGGGGGCATGTTTTGAGGCAGTATTTATGATTAACAAACAAACAGACCATTAAGAACAAATATCCTCTTCCCCACATAGATGAGTGTAAAAATCGAGTTGACTGAACGCCTAAAAAGCGGCTATTTTGAGAAGTCGTATTCTTTTCGAGGAAAAGAAGGAAAAGAACGACGGTTGGTGCGTTTGGGGATCATTCACAGATTTCCTCTTCTACGAGTGCGAGTGGGAGTGTGGGTGCGAGTGCGAGTGAGACGCTGCATGCAAGCGGACTGAAGCTCGAGGGTGGTCGGGAGGTTCGAGCTCCGTACAACGGAGTGCGCCCATATTCAATTGCTCCTCTGTTGTATCAAAACTCTGCAAAAATTCATCAATACAAAGATCTCTTTCTCTATCTTTTGCTGTCTATCTCTATTATTCTGTTCCTGTGACATTAGCCGCATTGGAAATGCTTCATTACGGCCCTAAGCCACGTCTTCGATGCTAGACACATGAAGCGGTACCAAATGGTCGATGCCACTTAGGCCTATGTTTCAAAAAAAAAGGTGACTAAATTCCACCCCACTTTGTCTCTCGCTGTCTCCCATCAATATACACTATCGGAGAGGGCATCTTCTTGTAAGATTCCTGTTGAAAGGAATATTAAGAAGCGGGGCTCCTTGCTCATTGCCTTTCCTTCTAATCAAGATGGGGACATGTTTTGAGGCACTATTTATAATTACTGATAAGGGGAGTGCCATGTAAGCAGTGTTCGGAAAAAAATAATTTTTCCAAACATACAAAATTCCTTTCCTTGAGCTTGGCAATAGGAAATTTTAGAAAATTAAGGGTATTGTTTGGGTTTTTACACTATTTCTCTCTATTTTAGGCCATAGGGTGCTAGCAATAGGTGTTTTGTGGCCGGTATGTGTACATCCTATGGCCTTGGGGCCATAGGGTGCTAGCAATAGGTATTGTGTGGCGGGTATATGTACATCCTATGGACTCCGGGCCATAGGGTGCTAGCAATAGATGTTGTGTGGCGGGTATATGTACATCCTACCATAGGGTGCTAGCAGTAGGTGTTTTGTGGCGCATGTATGTACATCCTATGGCCTTGGGACGATAGGGTGCTAGCAATAGGTGTTGTGTGGTGGGTATATGTACATCCTATGGACATAGGGTTCTAGTTACATGTGTTTTGTGGCGGGTATATGTACATCCTATGGCCTTGGAGCCATAGGGTGCTAGCTACAGGTGTTTGTTAGGCTCTTAGGTCAATGTGTTCGTGTTGCATGCGCAATTATATATTTTTTGTTGTATATGTGATTTAGATCTAAACAAAATCCCAATAGATCAAAATTGCAAAAACAAATTTAATTAAACAATTAATTAATTAAATTTGTATACATTTGAATTCTTTTTTTGGGGATGTTTAGCCTTCGCGGCGGTCTAATATAATTAAAATTACTAGAGATCTAGGCACAAAATGTTGGCGGTAGTCTTTGCCAGTGTCTATATCTTGATAATACGAGTGGGACGACACCTATGAAGCAAATTTGGACCCCACGACCAAAATCTGCATAGTAAAAAATTCATTGAAAATAGCCAAAATTCATAAATTTTGCCTCCAAAAATGCGTGCTATTTTTTTGCTCGATATCGATCAATAGGCTTGAAAACCCATTATAGCAAATTTTGGGGAAAATGCTAACTAAACACACGTGATATAGAAGGTTCTCTCATAGGGTCGAGGCCCCAAACTGTCGCCAAGGACTCGAGGCTCACTAGCCGGATTGGAAATGGTTCATGAAATGGACTCCAAATGGTCAATGCCACTTAGGCCTATGTTTCAATAAAAATTCCAACCCACTGTGTCTCTCGCTGTCTCCCATCAATATACACTACCGGAGAGGGCATCTTGTCAGATTCCTATTAAAAGGAATATTAAGAAACGGGGCTCCTTTCTCAGTGCTTTTCTTTCTAATCAAGTTGGGGGCACGTACTGAGGCACTATTTATAATCGCTGATAAGAACAGTGCCATGTAAGCAGTGTTCGGGAAAAAATCATTTTTCCAAACATACAAAATTCCTTTCCTTGAGCTTAGCAAGAGGAAATTTTACAATATTAAGGGTTTTGTTTGGGTTTTTACACTATTTTTCTCTATTTTGGGGCGGAATTTCTCCTTTTCCCCTTGCCTTGAACCGACATTTTTTAAATTGGAAACGGCATTTTTCCCGAACACTGCATGTAAGGCACGGTACGTCTGCAAGCAAGGAGGGACCGGAAGGCCTTCTAAGGAGTGCAGCTTATACGTGCGTATTGATGGGGTACCCGCAAGAAGCAGACGTTGCAGTCCAGTGCAAAGCCAACCTGTAGTCCAAGCTCCGCTAGTAGTTGCAGGCTTCAGGCCAAGCTTCGAGTATATAATATAGGCTGCTGATCAGGCGCTGTAAGCAAGAAGAGTGAAGGCGAAGCTCATGTGAGTGGGTAAGTCTTGTGCGCAAGAAGAGTGAAGTGGAAGCTGTGAGAGGGTATTGAATTATATACATTAAGCTAGTTAATTAGCCGCAGCTACGTCGAGACATGGAAGGATCAAGAGATGCGATAGCTGAAGCTGCTGCAAGCTGGGAGTGCGCGTTGGCCTGGTTGTTGGAAATGTGCGCTTTGGATTTCCCGCGGAGTGCGAGCATGACAAGAGGCCAGAGACACACTTTCCTGCTCAACTATGAGCAAAGGAGAGCACGTGAGCTCACGGAGGACGCGGTCTCGCGTGGGGAGGCCTACACGAAGATGTCGGCCAACGTGGGGCAATTCCACATCCTCACCACAGCCATGAACTTGCTAGAAACAAGGCTGGAGCAGAGCGATGACGGCACCGCTCCGTTGCACGCTGCGGCGGCTGCGGAAGCGATTGAAAGCGCCGAGCAGGAGATGCTGGAGATCGTTTCCCTCCTCCTTTCTGCCCTCGACTTATACCAGCACTACCCTGACCCTCGCGCACTTCCCTCCCACATCCGCGAAACGCTCACCGCGCTCGAGAATGCTATCGGTGCCGACATGGCAAATCTCAAGGAGCGCTACATTTCTGGTTCGGATTCTGATGAGTAGCGCTCAGGTGCCTGCAGGTGTCCCTGCTCATAACCTGAAGCTCAATTAGCTGCTCCACTAGTCTCTCTGTCAGCTGGCGGCTGGTCGTCCACAGCTTTGCTAGTGATACCAAAAATTAACGCCGCTCCCACTTTTTGGCCTCCCTAGCTTTATCTGCAAGTACTATAAACTAGTGTTGTTGTTCGTCTCATCCTTACCTAATACTACTTCGTCCTAAAATCGCTTCAAAATTGCACTCTAGCGCAGGTTTAATATGGTTATGGATCATGTTTTCTTTTTAGGGAAAATTCTCAAAATACCCCTCTAATTTGTGGAAATTCCCAAAATACCCTTGTATCTATTTTGGTTGGATTGTTCAAGTTTTGTTATCTTTATTCCCTTTTTCACAATTAAGATGATGAAAATGATGAAGCAATTATGTCTAAAAATGATGAAGCAATTCGTCTCCAAAGCTTGCGTAACCGACTCAAATTCTAGTTTTAGCATCTCGTATTGATAGACAATCCGTCTTCTTATGAAAAGCTACAAAGTTTTTTATCTTTCAAGAAATTTTATCTCACGACCAAGGGTATTTTAATGGGATATTTGGAAAAATTGAAGGACATTTTGGGAATTTATGGCTAAATATAGGGGGTGTTTTGAGAATTTTTGAAAGTTTAGGGATATTTTGGAAATTTGCACAAACGAAAGGGGTATTTTGGTCATTTTCCCTTTCTTTTATTATAGACGATGGCCACTCGATTCGGGCAATTCTTTTTACGAGCTCTCCTTTTTCATCTCTTCTTTGTGGTTGCATGTTTTTTTTTTTTTTTTTGGGTTGGGTTGGGGTGTCAAACCCATGAATGGCATCATATTTGTTTTGACATTTTGTTGGACAAAACAAAAGCCTTATCGTACGCGATGCATCCCAATGATTCAAATGTCGGTCTATTTACAATCACGCCTATTTGTAACAAATTCTTGATCTAAGCTCTCAAGAAGGTCACTATGTATACTTATGTATATCGCGTGCCTTCAAGGATTATTTCTAAAACTCTTTATCTGTGAATTTTTGACAAATAAAATACACCCTTTTTCTATACAATTTGTAAGTTTTTCTCCCAATTCCATTTTATGGTACCCTTCTGTATGTGAAAATGTGAGAAAAAAAATAATTTATTGACCCCTTCTACTGCACTCACATGAAAGTCACATAATTATTAAGTGAACACCCCCCCCCCCCCGCCCGTCTAAGCTAAACCTATATTAAGTTTTTGATGTTGTTGACTCAAGTATGTGTGTATAATTTTACAAGCTGGGATCATTAAGGAAATCAAGAAAGATACCTCGGGTGAGGTTAGAGGAATGCTTATCGATTATGTTCTCTTTTTAGTATAGCCGATGGCCACTCGGTTCTGGCAATTCTTTGTCGGAGCTCCGCTTTCATTATCATTTTTCATCTCTTCTTTGTGGTTGCATGTTTTTTTCCTTTGTCTGTTTTTTTTTGGGCTGGGGACGAAACCCATGAATGTCATCATATTTGTTTTGACATTTTGTTGGATAAAACAAAAGCCTTTGAGAGATAACCCTCCCTAGGGGTCTATGCACGGATTATACAATTTACACATTTATACAATTTTCAATATACATCACAGTTGTGGAAGCATTTGCATAGGGGAGGAATTCTGAGAGCCCGACCAAGCATGGAGTTTAGGCCATGAGCCGGACTGCATCCAAAGGTACCTAGCGACTAGTCCTACCTGTGAATGGGTGTTACCAATGAAAACGTACTCAAGAAAAAATATATCATTGTGGAGGGTGAATATTTGTGTACACCGCATTGCGGGAAGAGAGAGAGAGAGACAGAGAGAGAGAATATAGTGGAAGGTGAAATAGAGTGCACAGAGACATAAGAAATTGACAACAAAGAATCTTTAAATGCTCATCTAAATGGAACAGGCAACCTTGTATTAATGCAATGACAAAATCTGGGTATACCATAACATCAAAAATTTTATGACAAAACAACTAGCAGAGCACCGGACCCTGTGTAGGGATCGATCGGTCCACCCATCCACTTCCGCTCTACTACGGACAAAGAGAATTTCACTTCGCCGAGAGCGAGCCAAAACACCTCCATCCTACCTGAGCCAGACATAGGTGAGGCCGCTTCGCCTCCCTCCATGAACCCAAGCTCTGAAAGGATCCCAAATACCAGCAGGTGGTAGGATTTCCACACCAACCATACCAGTTTAGGCGACCCGCCTCTTCGATGCCCAGCACCGGGTGTTTAGGCAAAGCCAAGGCAAGATCCCCGATGTGTTATCCGTGTAGGTCATTCAACCCCCGATGCACTGACCGTGTAGATGAGCCTAACAAAAAGAAGAAGACCTACGCAACACCCCCGATCCAACAAAGCCCCAGTTCAGTGACCCTTTAGTCTAAGGCTACGCGATGCAGGTGATCCTAGTCTTGTAGAGATGTTGCCATGAGAAACATAATACATGAGTCCAATCACAATAGCACCTCCCAGATGCACAAACAATCCATTTCCAAACATTTAGAGTGTATAGCGTCTCTACCCTTACACGTCTACGATAAACCATCTTGATCACTTCATGATCCAATCCAAAAACCATAAACCATAAACCATAATCCAGTCACATCACATGGGTGAGCTCTCCACCCTACTTAGGTGAGGCACGACCAATCCTGCATAGCCACTTTAGAATATAACATGGCTGCAAAACATTCAACAGTATTTCGGCAGCATAACCCAATCCAAAAAAAGAACCATAAACCACACCGGCTTCCACCATAAAATATCAACCATAATCCATGAGGGTATCTCAGCGCTTAACCATAAATCATAATCACATCGAACCGACTCCCACACTTGGAGTTTGACATATCCTCTGCAAATCAATTGGAGTCTACACACATGTGATCCTTAAGATGTGATTCTTTCAAGCATTAAAAAGAGTTTGACCAGTGAATAATCATGATATAAAAATCTAATTTTGACAACATCCAACCATGCAAAGTTGATGCATCACATCTGCACTTCACCACTCTAGCACATAGAGCTAGTTTTGACCTAGAAAGGTGAAAAGCAATCATAACCATGCATATGAGGTATCCACATCACTCCATGAGTTCCATATGTCATATAATAACATTCCCACACCATAAACATGATGCAAAACAACTCCTACCATAACTTCACACATGTGCAAAAAACAACTTTTTGACATTTTCGGGAGCATGCAAAACATGCAAATGAAAGTGTTTGAGCTCAACTCAATGTATCAAGTTCAGATCTATAATGTAAACTATCACTCCATCATGTCACTTTGACCATATGATACTCACACAACAAACGGTAATCCCAAAAGAAAGTCACCTTATTCATATCTGCCTATACGGTTCGGAATGTTTAACCATATACTCTCATGTAAGTTTAGGGCCATCTAATAATTGAAATCAACTCACCAAAACAAACCATAAACCATATCAAAATGGCTCGGTTAACTCACGACGTCATATGGTATCTCCCTTTGATAGCACTCCTACACGTGTAGGTAAAATTGTAATAGAGTGATTAATAACTCGCATTTGCTGTTGAAGATGATGAAACAGGAAACAGAAGGAAGATAGCAACTCAGAGTAGGAAGAAGATGGAGAAGGAGAAGAAACAGAGCTTGTGTACGAAATATCTGTAGTCTATCTCTTTGTATTAGAACAATAGTGTTTTCAAACTTAGAGCTACAAAGCTTATATGAAACCCTAAGAGATAAGGTGTCCTTTCACACCAGATGTCCCAGGGGGAAAAACCCAGTGGGAGAAAAGTGCCCCTGGTGAAGCGCGTATACACACTAACACTACTACATGTCTATAAATCCCCCCTGTAGTGAAAGTGTGAATCCGTACAAGGTAGCAGATCATCATGTGTATGAGAGTAAGCCCAAATCTTTTCGGAAAGCTTCAAACTTTTCTCGTGATAACGTCTTCGTAAATAGATCTGCAATGTTATCCTGTGTAGGACAGTAAGTTAGTGTGATCTCCCCTGCATGTAGCCTTTCCCTGACATAGTGGTAGTGAACCTCTATGTGCTTTGTTCTTGCATGAAATACTGGATTCCTTGCAACTGCCATAGCACTCTGACTGTCAGTGAAAATGGTAGTGGGTGCCTGTTGACACTCGCAAAGATCTGCCAATAACCTGCGTATCCATACACAATCAACTGTTGCCGTGAAAGTTGCCCTGTACTCAGCTTCACAAGTTGATGTAGCCATTGTGGGTTGCTTCTTGCTTAGCCAAGACATACATGCATTTCCCAAGAAAAAACAATTCCCACTTGTGGAATGTCGTGTGTCAAAATCACCAGCCCAATCTGAATCGTTGTAACCAAGAAGCTGCATAGAACTGTGCTTTCTATACATATCCCCCCTTGGAACATGGAAAGATTAGGGGTACCTGAAAGGTAACGAAGTATGCGCTTCACAGCTTTCCAATGATGCATACCTGGGCTGTGCATAAATCTGCTTGCTTTTGAAACCCCAAATTGAATGTTTGGACGAGTGTTGCCTGCCAAATATATCAAGCAACCAACCGCTGCTGCATAAGTATGTACATCAAAAGGTTCTCCAGCATCGTGCATGCTCAACTTTGATCCAGTTTCTATGGGTGTAGAAATTGGTTTACAATTTTGCATACCAAACTTGTCCAAAATTTTATGCAAATATTTTTCATGCAACATGTATATGCCATCCTCTGATTGCACAAACTGAATACCCAAGTAATAATGTAGCAAACCAAGATCAGACATCTCAAAGGTTTTTCTCAAAGCATCTTTAAACGCTTCAATTTCATCTGCAGTATTGCCTGTAAGAAGCATATCATCCACATAAAGTATTTGCATAATGAGAACTCCATCTCTTTTTTTGACATACAAAGTACTTTCTGTTGGACTATTCTGAAATCCCTGGTCAATCAAATAAGTATGTATCTTCTCATACCATGCTCTTGAAGCCTGTTTGAGACCATACAAAGCTTTACGCAATCTACATACCTTTTTCTCTTGACCTTTTACAACAAAACCACTTGGTTGACTTACATAAACTTCTTCCTGCAAATCACCATTCAAAAAAGCAGTTTTGATATCCAACTGATGCACTTTCCAACCATGATGAGCAACACTTGCAACTAGTGATCTAACTGTGGACGCACGAAAACTGCCTGAAAACGCAAGTAGAGGCTCTGGAAATCACCTTGCTTTGATACCAATTGTTGAAGATGATGAAACAGGAAACAGAAGGAAGATAGCAACTCAGAGTAGGAAGAAGATGGAGAAGGAGAAGACACAGAGCTTGTGTACGAGATCTCTGTAGTCTATCTCTCTGTATTAGAACAATAGTGTTTTCAAACTTAGAGCTACAAAGCTTATATGAAACCCTAAGAGATAAGGTGTCCTTTCACACCAGATGTCCAGGGGGAAAAACCCAGTGGGAGAAAAGTGCCCCTAGTGAAGCGCCTATACACACTAACACTACTACATGTCTACATTTGCGAAGTGATAACGGAGACCTAAATTCATCATCAATATTTTCTATTGGTTAAGTGGGTTTGCCCATCTAGTGAATCTATATAGTAGTTCTCTAAGGGGCCTGGAGTCAAAAAATTTGGTTGTGTAGTGGGCAGCAATCTATTTTTTGACCATATCTGTTAGCTTGTGTGTGTTTTTCACTTGACACATCCGAGAGAAAATGTTCTAAATGATGTGTTTTATCTATGGTATATAGGGTTCGGACTGATTCATAACGGTTTGTGATTTATGACCAAAACAGTATTCCTACCGCTTCTATGACGTGAAACGAAAAGCGCTTCTTTATGTACGTGCATAACCATAACACATGATGTGCATAAATCAACGTGTAAAACATGATGAAACAATCATGAGGCAACCTCTTTTGTACTTGGTTAATCCATACATACACTCGTCTGTAAAAAAACAATCGGCGTGAGGGTGACTACGCAGAAAAATGACATAGAGAGAGAGAGACGATGACTATGGAGTTTATGGTTTCTCACCGTGCTTTAGAATCGATTAGGGGTTATCGAAATGATTCTTGCTTTACAACAAGAGAGCGGTGATGAGAGCTACGTAGAGGTATCCGCCACGAAAACTTTCGGAGAGCGCGTACACCGTGAAACGAGAGAGAATATAATAAGCAAATAGAGAGAGTATTCTTCTTCTTCTTCTTCACGAGAGAGATGGTGATGAAGAGATTGCACCACTCTTTATAATATATAAGTAATTTGGACGAGAGAGATGGTGATGAAGAGATTGCACCACTCTTTATAATATATAAGTAATTTTGACGTCAAGGCAAGAGAGCTTCCGCGTCTAAGAGTGTATCTATCTTTCTCAAAGTGAAAGAAGAGAGGTCTTTATATAGGCTCTTACGTTCGCAGCTTTTCACTTTTATTTTATTATCTTTATTTTTATTTTTTTTATGAGGACACGGATTTCGACGCGCAGTTTAGAGACTCTAAGAAGAAGCTTGGCTTCCAAGTAAAGAATTCTAAACTAAGCTCCTCCTCTCTTTTTTAAAAAGACTCTTTCTTTTCTAAAAACAAGCCTTTGCTTTTTGGTGGTCAACTCTCCCACTTACCATTCAATTTTTACATTAAATTTGACCATCCAAATAGTATGTAACCAACTATAAAAACCGTAGCCAAACTATGCCACACCTTAACATCCTGACATAATTATGACTTTCCAATGCTGTCAATCAAAATTCGACGAAACAGATAGAAAGTTATTTTTCTTATTTTTAGAAGAGCCCCAAAAATTGGGGATCTTACATCCTCCCACACTTGAAAAATTCGAAGTGTCCTCACCTCAACATGAAGTCTAGATAATTTAGTCTCATTATATCGTCACGTTCCCAAGTGGCATCTTCCTGAGGATACGTTGACTATCTAACAAGGTGTTCAATAATGGTCCGATTACGTAGAGGCTTGATTTTGCTCTGAAGTATTTATTTGGGATATACTTCAAAAGTTCCATCGGTGGATGTAGATAATAGAGAATCATCAAGAATATGTCGTGGATCAGGTACATACTTCTTGAGTAAGCTGACGTGAAAAACATCATGTACCTTTATGTGCAGTGGTGACAATAGTCTGTAAGCTTGTTCATTAATTCGTTCTGTGATTACAAAAGGTCCACAATATCTTACACTTAGCTTCTTACACTTACCCATTGATAAAGAACTACGTTTGGGTTTCACCCTCAAGAATACCATATCGCCTTCTTCAAAAAGTCTGGTAGATTGTTTTGAATCAGCATAACTCTTCTGTCTATCTTGAGCAGTCTTAATATCTTGCCGTATAAGATCGGTTTGTGGTTGCATTTTGTCCAACATTTCTTTACATGCTTGAACTCGTATGAGAGGGTCTGTCCATTTGAGTGGAGTAAGATACTCTTCTCCACACAATTCTTCAAAACGAGACATTCCAATTGAGCGTTGGAATGATAAATTATACGTAATACCTAGTCCATTTACTTTGTTCATACATACAATAAGCTCTCAACATGTCTTCAATGATTTGATTTGTTCTTTCTATCTGCCCATCAGTTTGAGGATGATAAGCAGTACTAAAGGCTAAATGGGTTCCTATAGCTGAGAATAACGCTTTCCAAAAATTAGAGGTGAACTTCGCATCACGATCAGATATTATCCTTTGAGGTAGACCGTGATACATGAAAACACCTTTCATGAAGATTTGAGCTACGTCCTTAGCCGTAAATGTTGTCTTGACTGAAAATAAATGGGTCATTTTTGTAAGCATATCAAGAACCACAAAAATAGAGTCATATCCTAGAGATGTAGGAAGTCCTGTAATAAAATCCATAGATATGCATTCCCACTTCATTTGTGGAGCATCAATAGGTTGAAGCTTATTGGAATAACAAATTCGTTCAGCTTTAATATGTTGACATGTTAAACATCTTGTAACATAGTTCAACACATCGCGCTTTAGTCCTAGCCAAAAGAAACTCTTTCTTACAGTAGAGTAAGTCTTAATGTATCCTGGATGTTCTGCTATAGGTATATCATGAGCTTCTTGTAACATCTGAAGTTTGATTTCAGCTTGATTTGGAATACAAAGACGATTACCAAGTAAAGGTCATCACCTTCAACATGAAAGCCTTTGATTTGCCTTTCCTGCTTCTTTGTGTGATTATTTAAGTTTATCAAGTATTGGACTCTTAAGTAATACAGGTCACTACTCATACCTTCTCGAATAAGGTTAATTAGAGAAGTAGTAGAGGTTGTGACAGCTGCTACCATACTCTTCCTGCTCAAGGCATCGGCCACCAGATTTTCCTTCCCGGGTTTATACTTGATTTCAAAATCATATTCACATAACAACTCCATCCATCTTCTCTGTCGCATATTAAGGTCAGGTTGGGTGTAGATCCACTTCAGGCTTCTATGGTCGGTATGTAGTTCAAATCTCCTTCCAAGAAGATAATGTCGCCATACTTTAAGAGCATGCACAACGGCCAATAATTCCAAGTCATGTGTAGGATAATGCAACTCATGTACAGGTACGAGATTCATAAGCTACTGGTTTTCCTTCTTGAGATAGAACGCCACCAATTGCCTGTCCACTTGCATCAGTGAGCACAGTAAATGACTTTGAGAAGTCTGGAAGCTGTAGTATTGAAACATTCACCAAAGCTTCTTTGAGTTTCTCAAAACTAGCTTGAGCACGTTCATTCTAAGTTAAAAAAATTTCTTTCTTAAGCGTATTAGTCAATGGAGATGCAATCTTAGCGTAACCTTCAATAAATGTGCGATACCATCCTATCAAACCAAGAAAACCACGTACTTCTCGTAATGATTTCGGTGTAGGCCAAGCTTTGACAACTTTGATCTTACTTGGGTCAGTAGAAACACCATCTTTGGATAAAATAAATCCCAGATATTCCACCTTGTCAGTGAAGAAGGTGCATTTGCTACGTTTGGCATAAAGTTCATTTTGACGGAGAAGTTCAACTACTCGCCACACATGCTGTTTGTGTTCTTCTCAGTTTCTTGAGTAAACCAGGATATCATCAAAGAAGACAAGAAAAAAATCATCAAGATATTCTCGAAACACATCGGTCATAAGATGATTAAAAGTTGCAGGAGGGTTAGTAAGTCCAAAAGGCATAACTGTAAATTCATAATGTCCAAAACGAGTATTAAATCCGGTCTTTGGTATGTCCTCCTCCTTGATTCGAATTTGGTGATACCCTGATCTAAAATCAATCTTTGTGAAGATAGAAGATCCATGTAATCGATCAAGCAATTTGTCAATCCTTGGTATTGTATACTTATTCTTGACTGTTACCTGGTTCAATCCATGATAATCAATACAGAGACATAAAGTACCATCCTTCTTCCTATTAAAGAGAGTAGGAGTACTCCATGGAGAAACACTAGGTCGAATGAAGCCTTGTTCAAGAACTTGTGTCAACTGCTCCTTGAGTTCCGCAAATTCGGGTACTGACATCTTGTAAGGTCTACGACCAATTGGTTGAACTCCTGGAGTAAGCTCTATTGCATGATCAACATCATGCCTCGGTGGTAGATGAGAAAGTTATTTCGGAAATACATCATCAAACTTTGTTATCCATTCGGGTTCAGGTGAATCTATCTTTTTCTCTTTAGGATTAAGCTTTACTGCGTAAATCCTCTCATTCTTCATATGACTCTTCATAAGTTTGGTAAAGTGCACTAGTTTGAGCTTAGGCTTTTCCCGTTTCCCAGCAACTGTAACTCTAGCGTTTTGATCATTTTGAAAAGTCAATGAAGCGTCTTTACAATGTATGTGAGCATCATTGGCTTTAAGCCAATCCATTCCTAGGATTTTATCGTAAATTTTGATGGGTAAGACTCCGAAGTTTGCAAAAGTATTATGACAATCCAAAGCAAAATTCAAATTATCCACTAAAGTAGAAGATCTAACCTTCCTACCCATAGCTAATTCTACTGTAAGGTCTGTATCAGGATGTTCAATTAGAATGAGGTTTCTGATGCACTTAGGAGATATGAAAGAATGTGTACTTCCTGAATCAACCAATAGGGTAAAATGGCTACCTTGATACTCCGCTAGGGTTTGAATAACTGAAATTGTTCATTCACTCCCTGATGTTCAACTGCAGTATGAACATACGCGTTTGCCCGATTTCCTTCACTTCTAGCCCATTGAGCTCTGTTAGCTTGAGGTCTTCCTGAGGTCTTTGATTTCCCCCTCCTCTTGGACGAAGTTGATCATTAACATTCCCATTGTTGTTATTGTTGACAGGTGGTCCGTTCCAAACAAAAGGCGGATTGCCTGGTTTAGAATTACCCTGGTTTTGGTTAAAATTTTTCTGATTGAAGTTCCTCTAACCTGCCGATGGTCTGGGTCTAAAGTTTCCATAATTCTGATTCGGATTGAAATTTTTATGTTCATAAATGTCCACCAATCCACCAATCTTGTGAAGCTTGAGTTGTTAAAGGGACAATCCCTAAAACTGATGACCAGGATCAAAACAAGTGTAGCATAAATGATCCTGTCTAGCTTACATACGTAATAAGATCTCTCTTCTTTGCTGTGGAACTCCAGATCTTTGTTTCTCCTCTGGACGAGGTCTTTTGATTTCACGAACAGAAACAGGTTCTTCTTTCCTTTTTCTGTAGTAGATAACTCTATTTCAATAGGTTTTCCTGCATCAAGGACATCTGCAAAATTGGTAAGACGAAGAATTTGGAGTCTAGTCTTGATAGGATTATGTAGTCCTGACACGAATTGAGCTACCTTAACCTCTTGAGTCATCCTTGCTGGAGCATACTTGACAAGGGTTAAGAAATGCTGGTAGTATAATTCCAGATCTCTGTTCCCTTGAGTACAATCAAGAAACTCATTCATACGGTCTGAATGATAAACTTTGTTTTGATAGTTCTTCTTAAGTTGGATCTTAAGATAATCCCAAGTTGCAGCATTAGGATCAACATTGTTCTCTGTGCAATGGTCTCTCCACCAACGCTTGGCTATTTTCTCTAGTTTGAACTTAGCGATGATAGCCTTGTTCATTGCCGATGAGTGAGCCAAATCAAAGTAGTCATCCATGCGCTCAATCAAATCTTCAAGAATATTGTATACATATTTGCCTTCCCCGCTAAAATTTCCAGCTTGAGACTTGTGAAGCATAGCATCGATGTCTCTATCGATGATGGTGTGTTGAGGAACAATAGGTGCATTTGCGTTACCAGCAACTGCATTTCCTCTACGAGGCATGGTAACTTACTGCACCATATCAACCAAGGTCATACTTAGCAAAATATTCTATTCCACTCAAAGTCCTTAAATCAAATAGAATAGACGTTTAAGATAAGATGAGAATCAATTAGGAGAAAGAACAATGAACAAATCAATCATTTCAATATCACAAAACTTTGGGTTCTCAAAATTCTACAAGGTATTTCGGAAGTTTCTAATAAATCCAAGTGGCTCTAACATAATGTACTCGGTAATATCCATTTTGACATCCTTCCACCAATGGAGCATAGTTGTTCCATTCCTTCAGTATGTCTGATGGTTGACTCCAATAGTCCTTTACAATCTTCGGCTAGAACATCTCTTCGTTGGAGTGTGAGTCATACCATTCTTGAGTAAGAGATTTGTTTGTTACAACTACCCCCATTTTAGTGTGAATAATCGCCTTCCTGTACCCGAAGTAGTCATCGAAGAAGGCAGATTCCTTTAGAAACACATCCGTTGTGTCCCATCAAATTGAGCTGTGAATATTTGCACAATCCACAAGGCACTGAGGTCTGTTATAGGCATTTGTATAAAATATTTACATTACGAGGGTTATAGATTAGTGACTTTCCAAATAAGTCAAAGAATAACTTCCAACATTAGAAAATTTCAGAGGTCTTTTAGAGGGCCTTTTAGTAGAGAGAGAAGAAAGAGCCCCTCCAATGAGAGAAGAGCTTACGTTACGCAGAAAAAAGCCTGATATTAACAAAATTTTAAAAGATGCATTCAATGAGAAAATGGTCACCTTCTTATTAAATGTGAGTGTCTTTATCACAGCTTCGGCGCCGCTTAATCAGAATGTCTTACGTCATCAATGAAATTTTAAAAAATCACAATACTCTCAATTGTTGTCAAAATTTGAAGATTCTGACACTGCCGAGACGTTCGGAACGCCCAAACACATAAAAATTGAATGTCTACTTGCCCTTTTCTGACACCCAGAGAGGGAGAAATTACCAAAAAACCCTAAATTACGGTCTTGGGATCACGGCACGCGAGGGATAACTTTTGTTTTTGTAAAGTGGCCTCTGTGCACCATGATCCACTTTCTTGTCCCTCATGCGCCGTGATCCCAAGACCCATTTTTAGGAATTTTTTGGTAATTTCTCCCTCTCCAGGTGTCAGAAAAGGGCAAGTAGACATTCGATTTTTAGATTTTTGGGCGTTTCAAACGCACTGATGGTGTCAAAATATTCAAATTCTGACACTAGTTGAGAGCTTTGTGATTTTTTTAAATTTCATGGATGATGTAAGACATTCTAAATGAGCGACGCCGAGCTCATGAAAAAGACACTCGCATTTTGTGAAAAAGTGACCGTTTCAAAGAAAGGCTGAAAAGTTAGGTTCACTTTTGAGAGTATTTAGTTGTCCTTTTGGACGTACTGAATAAGTGCAAAGGCATTTTAATAAATTTTCTAAGAAGGCCCTCCAAATGACCTCCGGAATCTTCTAATAAGGTACTGGACTATAGGAATGTCGGTCATTGTTCTCGCACTGTCGCCCCCATACATTAAACATAACAATGCTGAAACATCGCATAGCCATTACTAAGGGTAATATGTTTCTATCTATCCACGTTTCTTTTGTTGGTCTTAATGTAAGCTCGTATGCATTTGTATACATATTTGGTCTGTGACAACAATTTTCTTCCCTAGCTTAGAATGTATCCACTTGATACACCCAACAGGAGAAGGTTTATGTTGAGGTGGTCTAAACTCGGGGATTCCCTACAACATAGTGATACCAAGCTCTGAAAGTATTTGGTACAATGAAATCCATAGACATCAACCTTTTCCTTTCTTCCCTGTTATATGTGGTAGTGACAAGTCTTTGTACTTCCACTCCAGTTTGGAAATGCTCTTCCACCATACGGCGAGAGAGTATATCCACCCATATCCCTGAAGGTAAGATGTCAATCATCTACATACACACCCCATCACTCATGTCAGTTAGAAGGATGAAAACCAAGATTCATACTCAAGTATTATATCCTCAAATAATATGTGTTATATAAAAACCAAATTTTTTATAAGTGTAGAAGATCAAGAAGATATATAGTGTTTCTTGGGAGATACATAAATACGAAAGGGTCCAATGAACCAATTCTTGGTTCCTACAACTGAGGTTCTACCCCTATATTTGTTCACATCTCGGGTGTCAAAGTTTAGCACTTCAACTTGTGCACTAAAAGTCGTGTCTTTCTCTTTATACCATTCTTTCCCCAGTGACACATCCTTGGGTGGTAATCCACTAGAACAGTTTACATAGGCATGTCATTCATTTACATCATTTCTGTAGAAATATCTACTCGATTTCACTGCTATTGGCTGTGCTCGAGCAAAGTCACTAATGCACCTTGGTTTCTCGTAGTCATCAAAGGTAATGGTAACATTGTGAGGGTTGTACTTGAGAATGGGTCCATAGACTCTATTGAACCAATCCTCGGGTACATAATAGAATTGGTTGCCGCCATTTGACTTCTTCCATACTCTGATTATGACCTTCTCACAAAAGACGTATCTTTGGTTTAGTATAAGGACCTTTTTACTAAGTATGAGTTCACGACTCGGTCGGTATGTCCAAAAGAGAGCATAAGCTAAGGTAAAGAACGTATCCTTGTACTTTAACATCGCCTTCTTGGATCTTTTCCTTCACCCAAAGCTGTGGGTTGGTCACGAATTTATCAGGTACTTGTGTTCGATGTTTGGGTTGAGCTTCAACATATAACTCCCATGCTATGTAAGTGTTGGGTATAAGGAAATCCCTAGTCCCCTTTGAAACTCGAGTCACTTCAATTCCCCAATGGAGACTGAATCCAACCGCGTAATTAGAAAAGATTCTTTGTGCAAAATCACTTGAGAGCTCATCAAGACAATTAAGAAGATCCATCTATAATAAGAGAAAGAGAGAAAACTCAGTACACATGTGAATCAAAACTAAGTTTATGACTCTTCTATTCATCAAAATTTGTTCTTTATGATTTCATTACAATATTATGGGTGTCTTGGAGCTAATTCTCTAAATATTCTTTTAACTCTCATAACATGATATTCTCTCAGACCTCCCGCGCAACAACGTGGTCTGTAGTTATCCTTTAGATTTTCTTTTCCTATGATATATGCAATAGCTTCAAACTTCTTGGCATCTTTGGTAATCCTTAACATTTGGGAACACATCGCCAAGTAGTAGAACATGTCTTCTACGCCTAGCCATATTATGAGTTGAAGGAGTTTGAGGTTGGCAAACCAATCTCTTGGACTGTCGTCAATGTAGATGAAGAATTGACGGAAAGGTTCCTGGTGACGGGTAAGGTAACTACGATCAACACTCTTCCAGCACGTTGTTCTTCCTGGTATGCCAGAGACTTTGGTCCCAATTTCTAAGTAAAAGAGTTCTCGTTCATCTCTGGACAATTCTGTCGCCATGTTGTTGAACACATATTGGCCAAAACCTCATTCCCTTGGCTAAAGCATTCATACGTCACTTTGGGAGGCATTGGTTACTACAAAACAAACATTCAAATAGAAATTACATGGTCGTTGTTGAGCACTTCAATCATTTTATCATAACTCAAACAAAACAACCCTACTCAAGAAGACAAGCCAAACAAGTACCACCAACCAATATCACTTATAAATCCATCATGAATACAATATCCTTTCTCAAACAGCATGCATGAATGTGTGCATGATGCATAACTAAGCTGACTAGTATCAAGGTTTAGGCTATCCCTATAACCTTAAGCATTAGCTCTAATACCAGGTAAGAGACACCCCTCCCCAGGGGTCTATGCACGGAATATACAATTTACACATTTATACAATTTTCAATATACATCAGAGTTGCAAAGCATTTGCATAGGGGAGGAGTTCTTAGCACCCGACCAAGCATGGAGTTTAAGCCATGAGCCGGATTGCATATAGAGGTACCTAGCGACTAGTGCTACCCCTGAAAGGGTGTTATGAATGAAAGCGTACTCAAAAAACAATATAACATTGTGGAGGGTGAATATATGTGTACATCACATAGCGGGAAGAGAGAGAGAGAGAGAGAGAGAGAGAGAGAGAGAGAGAGAGAGAGAGAGAGAGAGAATATAGTGGAGGGTGAATTAGAGTGCACAGAGACATGAGGAATTGAAAACAAAGAATCTTTAAATGCCCATCTAAATGGAACAGGCAACCATGTATTAATGCAATGACAAAATCTGGGTATACCATAACATCAAAAAGTTTATGACAAAACAAATAGTAGAGCACCGGAACCTGTGTAGGGATCGACCGGTCCACCCATCCACTTCCGCTCTACTACGGACAAAGAGAATTTCACTTCTCCGGAGCGAGCCAGAACACCTCCATCCTACCTGAGCCAGACATAGGTGAGGCCGCTTCGCCTCCCTCCATGAACCCGAGCTCTCAAAGGATCACAAATACCAGTAGGTGGTAGGGTATCAAGACCAACCATACCAGTTTAGGCACCCCGCCTCTTCGATGCCGAGCACCGGATGTTTAGTCAAAGCCAAGGAAAGATCCCGGATGCGTTAGCTGTGTAGGTCATTCAACCCCCGACGCACTAACCGCGTAGATGAGCCTAACAAAGAGAAGAAGAACTAGGCAACAACCCCAATCCAGCAAAGCCCTAGGTCAGTGACCCTTTAATCTAAGGCTAAGAGATATAGGTGATCCTAGTCTTGTAGCGATGATGCCATGAGAAACATAACACATGAGTCCAATCACAATAGCCCTTCCCAGATGCATAAACAATCCTTTTCCAAATACTTAGACTGTACAGGGTCTCTACCCTTACACATCTACCATAAACCATCTTGATCAGTTCATGCTCCAATCCAAAAACCATAAACCATAAACCATAATCCAATCACATCACATGGGTGAGCTCTCCACCCTACTTGGGTGAGGCACGACCAATCCTGCATAATCACTTCAAAACATAACATGGCTGCAAAAATTTCACCATAAACCACATTGGCTTCCACCATAAAATATCAACCATAATCCATGAGGGAATCTCAGCCCTTAACCATAAATCATAATCACACTGAACCAACTCCCACACTTGGCGTTTGCCATATCCCTTGCAATCAATCGAAGTCTACACACATGTGACCCTTAAGATGTGATTCTTTCATGCATAAAAAGATTTTGACCAGCAACTAATATTGATATAAAAATCCAATTTTGATAGCATCCAACCATGCAAAGTTGATGCATCACATCTGCACTTCACCACTCTAGCACATAGAGCTAGTTTTGACCTAGAAAGCTGGAAAGCAATCATAACCATGCATATGAGGCATCCACATCAATTCATGAGTTCCCATATGTCATATGATAACATTCCAACACCATAAAAATGATGCAAAACAACTCCGACCTTTAGGTCAACCATAAACCATAACTTCACACATGTGTAAAAAAAAATTTTGACATTTTTGGGAGCATGCAAAACATGCAAATGAAATTGTTTGACCTCAACCCAATGCATCAAGTCAGCTCTATAATGTAGAATATCACTCCATCACATCACTTTGACCATATGATACTCACAGAACAAGCAGTAACCCCAAAAGAAAGTCACTTTATTCATATTTGCCTTTGCGGTTCAGAATGTTTAACCATATACTCTCATGTAAGTTTAGGGCCATCTTATAATTGAAATCAACTCACCAAAACAGACCATAAAACATATCAAAACGGCTCGGTTAACTCACGACGTCATATGGTATCCCCCTTTAATAGCACTTCTACGTGTGTAGGTCAAACTGATAATAGAGTGATTAATAACTCGCATTCCCGAAGTGATAACACAGACCTAAATTCATTTATCATCAAGTTTTTTCAAATTTTTGAATTGGTTAAGTGGGTTTGCCCCTCCAGTGAATATATATGATAGTTCTCCAAGGAGCGTAGAGTCAAAAAATTTGGTTGTGTAGTGGGCAACAATCTGTTTTTTGACCATATCTCTTAGCTCGTGCATGTTTTTCACATAACACATAAGAGAGAAAATGTTCTAAATGATGTGTTCTATCTATGGTATAAAGGGTTCGGGCTGACTCATAACGGTTTGTGATTTATGACCAAAACAGTATTCCTACCGCTTTTATGACATGGAACGAAAAGCGCTTCTTTATGCACGTGCGTGACCATAACACATTATGTGCATAAATCAACGTATAAAACATGATGAAAAAATCATGAGGCAACCTCGTATATACTTGGTTAATCCATACATACTCGTATGCGAAAAAACAATCACCGAGAGAGTGACTACACAGAAAAATGACATAGAGAGAGAGAGAGAGAGAGAGAGAGAGAGAGAGAGAGAGAGAGAGAGAGAGAGAGACGATGACTATGGAGTTTATGATTTCTCACCGTGCTTTATAATCGATTAGGGGTTGTTGAAAGGCTTATTTATTTGCCACAAGAGAGCGGTGATGAGAGCTACGTAGAGGTATCCGCCACGAAAACTTTCGGAGAGCGCGTACACCGTGAAATGAGAGACAAGATAATAAGAAAATAGAGAGGGAGTATCCTTGTTCTTCTTCTTCACGAGAATGAAGAGTTTATGGAGATGGTGATGAAGAGCTTGCACCACTCCGTATAATAGATAAGTAATTCTGACGTCAAGGCAAGAGAGCTTCCGCGTCTAAGAGTGTATCTATCTTCCTCAAAGTGAAAAAACAGAGGTCTTTATATAGGTTCTCAAGGCCAAAAGCACTAGCTAAGAATAGAGTGACCAAGGAGAGACAAGTTCGTCTACGTTTGTAGATTTTCAATTTTTGTTTTCCTGAGGACATGGATTTTTACGCGCGATTTAGAGAGTCTAAGAAGAAGCTTGGCTTCCAAGAAAAGAGTTCTAAACTAAGCTCCTCCTCTCTTTTTAAAAAAGACTCTTTCTTTCCTAAAAATAAGCCTTTGATTTTTGGTGGTCAACTCTCCCACTTACCATTCAATTTTTACATTAAATTTGACCATCTAAACAGTATCTAACCAACTAATAAAAACCGTAGCCAAACTATGCCACACCTTAACGTTATGAGCGGGATGAAAACACACACAGCGCCTCTATAACAACCCGACACACACTCTTGGGAAGATACACACACACACTATGGGGCACCACTCGGCTTACACAACACACCTGGCCGAGACAGGCAACACACCTCTGGAGTGAGAGGAGAGAGACTATCCACTTGCCCACTCCACACAGAGACACACACACACACACACACACACAAAAACTCAGCTCAAAAGAGGAGAATTTTTGATGTTTAGATACAATTGAGCTTGGGCCAACACCAATGGGGCAAACAGCTCACACAATATGGGTAAAAGATAGCCAGATACAATCACAAACTAGAGCAGAAACTTCGCTCATAGGAGAAACTTACACAGAAAAACAGCAAGAAAAGAGTGAGGAATTTGGCAAAATGGACAGCGCCATCGCGTTCGGAACGGCCCAAAACCCCAGTCTACAATGTCAAAGTGCTCAAATCCGACCTCAGATGAGCAGTTTACGGCCAAAACAGGCTCCAAAAACCCAAAAAACACACCTGCGGCTGTTCCTCCTCTCTTCTCCACGTTTTTTCTGGTCTTCTCTCTGTTTTTTCAGTTCCCACACTTAGCTTTATTACTTGGGCACCCTTGGCCTTTTAGATGACCTCAAACGGACCCCGAACAGGGCAAAAACTGACCTCGCAGTGCATAGTTGTCACCTTTTTGCATCATTCGCACACTTGGCACTCAGCTTTTTTCCAATAATGCATCTCGCCACCACATGAAGTGGCCCCAAAAAGTGGTCCTAATGATGACCTTTCTGCATAACTCTCACCAGAAAACACCCACGTTGTGTCCGTCCTCATCTGCGTGCAAATATTAACCTCGTTCGCCCTCCTGACGCCACTAGATGCCATCTGACGCACCTGCTGACCTCACGTCATCGGCCCGCGGATAGCTTCCTCGAGAAGTTTTACACGCTACCAACTCCTCATTATTGTATAAAAAACACATTGGTACTGGTAATAGTGAAAATCGATGCACTATGTACATGCTGTCCTACCTGTATACATGTGGGCCCCACATAACCACCTGGCTAAGGAAAATGGGCAATCCTTTATTTGATGCACCATGCATGTGTATGTACATATGCGCAATCCCTTGCTCCAAAAAACTCCTAACATAATTTGCCCATCCCCTAGCCTGCTAGATCATTCATGATCAGCAGCAGCAAAGAGAGATAGGAGACTCGCCGCATCATAGGTCTCCTCATCCCTCACCAACACTGCTTGATCCACAGACAGCAGTGTCTGCTTGATCCACAGACACTGCTTGATCCCTAGCCTGCTAGATCATTCATGATCAGCAGCAGCAAAGAGAGATAGGAGACTCGCCGCATCATAGGTCTCCTCATCCCTCACCAACACTGCTTGATCCACAGACAGCTCATCTTGCTCCACCATCATCAATCTAGCATGATACAATTTAAGACGCAATCCATTTACCCTTGACTTATGTAGAACACCATCCAGGTTAGCCAGCTGATATGTGCCATTTGGAAAACACTCTACTACCTTGAAAGGGCCTTCCCACTTAATTTGAAACTTCTTTTGGAAGGTGTTGTACAGCTTACTGTTGTAGCGCAAAACCAAGTCATGCTTCTTGATTCCCTTACTTTTGACCTTTTCATTTATCTTTGCCAAAGCTTTATCCTGCATCTGCCCATAATGCTCCAATGCGCTCATCCTATCCAACTGGACCTCTTGTAACTGCAAGAGCCTCTCTTTGAATGCATCACTAGCTAGGCGGCCCAAGCAACTGCCCTAACATCTTGACCGCAGGCAACTCTACCTCCACAGGCAATAGTGCTTCCTTTCCATACACCAAATGAAATGGAGTAAACCCTGTACCTGTCTTCACCGAAGTACGGTAAGCCCATAATGCACTAGGCAATTCCAAATCCCAATTCTTTCCTTGGTGCTCTGTCACTTTCGAAAGAATCTGTACCAACTCACCATTGAATCTTTCATTCAAGCCATTACACTGCGGGTAATAAGGAGTGGTATGCTGGTGCCTAATCTTCATCTTTGCACATAAAAAATCTAGCAGTTTAGCTCTAAAGCCAGGCCCCTTATCTGAAAGTAACTCCAGTGGCACCCCAAACTTGCAACATATTTCATCATACACAAATTTTGCCACATCCTTTGCAGTGATCTGTTTTACTGCTATAGCCTCTGCCCATCTAGAGAGATAGTCCACTGCCGTCAAAATATAGCTTTTGCCCCTGCTTGTGATAGGTAACGGGCCTATTGCATCAATCCCCCACTTTTCAAACACATCAAACGCCATAATGGTTTTTCGTAGCTCTGGCTTCAACACTCTCTTCCCAAATGCTTGACACCTATTGCAAGACCTACACCAATGGTGAACATCCTTGTGCAAACTAGGCCATACATACCCCTCTTGCAAAATCTTATGCAAGGTGATCTTTAGAGCAAAATGGCCACCACATGCGCCTTCGTGATTCTCTTCCAACACTCTGTAAAGCTCCTCCCGCCAAGGTACACGTCTCAACACGAGATCAGCCCCTTTCATGTATAAGACATCACCAATCAATTTGTACCTGTATGCTCTACGCACAAAGCCATACTTCTTAGACTTCTGAATCTCCTTTGGAATGATTCCTGTTAGCAAAAACTCCTCTTCTTGAGCCAAACTTTCCCGGCCATGATAAAGAGGTAAATTGGTCCTCAACACGAATAGCTCCCCAATCATGCCTTGAGCTGCTTCATGTGCCTCTCCATTTAGAGCACGTTCAATGTGTCTGATGCTCCATGGTTCGAACTTTTTTAACAGGCCTTTAATTCTGAAGCACATTTCCTTCAATGAGGTGTTCTTGCTCTTCCACACACCCAGCACTTGCTTCACCACTAACAAGGCATCACCTTTTATGCTCAACCTTCGAACCCCATGCTTCAAACAAATGTGTAATCCGGCTTCCAATGTAGCATATTCAGCCTCATTGTTACTATGCGCATCCAATTTGAACCCTCTCTTGCATACTAGCTTCCCCTCTGGATCATAAAGTGCTATACCCCCTGAAGCTGCATCATGGCTCTTTCTGTATGAACCATCAAAGAACAACACATGTGCATTGCTGATCTGTGGCACTTCTTCAACTACCTTTCTCACCACCTCTTCCTTAACAATAAGGGGATTCTCCTTGTAGGTCAACAAATCAGCTAGGGTAGCCCTTGTACTATCTTCCACTAGAAAAGAGAACTCAAACTCTTGCAGCTCAATTACCCATTTCTTCACCACATTTGACATGTTAATACCATTAATTAACTGTGGCAAAAAGGCATAACTCGTCAAGAAAACAAAAGGCCGTGGTAGCAAGTAATGACGAAATCGTCGACAAGCAAATATTACACTGGCCATCACTAACTCTACTTCCGATAACTTTCTCTCCGCTACCAACTTCACTCGGCTTGCACAATACACTGGCCTCATATAATGGCTGCCCTTCCCCTTTTGCAATAGCATGGCTCCAATGGCATCATCCCCTACTGATGGATTTACATAAAAAACTTTCTCCCAATCAGGAGCCTGCATGGCTGACAACCCCCCTAACACCTCTTTCACCTCTTGAAACACTTCTTCACACTTGTCATCCCATTGCAATGGATCATGCTTTGCCACTTGCTGTAATGGATAAAGAAGCTGCGAAGACAATGGAATAAACCATGCCATGTACTTCACTTTGTGTATAAAGGTTGCCAATTGCTTCGTACTCGTAGGTGATGGAAGAAGAATAATAGACTTAACCTTATCTGGATCAGCCTCAATGCCATTTTCTGACACCATATGGCCCAATAACTTCACCCTTGGCTGTGCTAGATGACATTTCTTCGGATTTAGTTGTCCTCCACATTCATCATATCGAGCCAATACCATCTGCAGCTTCTCATGGTGATCAGCCCTACTGCTATAAACACAGAAGTCATCCATAAAAGCCTTAACACAACTACCAATGAATGGTTCCAGCACCCAATTTGCTCTTTCTTGATAGAAAGATGGTCCATTTGACAACCCAAACGGCAACACTGTGTAGCAATAGCAGCCCCATGGCGTAATAAAAGTTGTCTTTGTGCGGTCTTTAAGAGCAATCTTCAATTGAAAATAGCCTGAAAAACCATCACACACACTGTACCTCTCATAACCTGCCACTGAATCTAAGATCTGATCGATGAATGGAAGAGGATATGGGTTCTTCTTAGTGGCTGCGTTTAAGGGTTTAAAATCCACACAAATTCTCCACTTCCCGACTCACCCATTCTGTGGTCTCCACTGGAACTATGAACCCTGCCTTCAATAACTTGTCCACCTCTACCCGCAAGGCTTCCATTTGCTCTTGACCCATCCTTCTTAGCCTTTGACGCACTGGCTTAGCACCTTCTTTCAGCTCTATATGCATCTCTTCACCCTTGAACCCTCTGATCTCTTCATATGAAGTAATGAACAAATCAGGAAAACTAGCAAGCATATGCAAAAATATATCCTTCTCCATAGCTGAGAGGTCTCCATTAATCATTTGCGTCATTAATACCTGCTTCTTTGACAACTCAACCTTGGTTTGCATCAGCCCTTCAATCACTTCATAAGGCCCTTCACTTTCATCTTCAACTTCATTCGCAAATGCGACTAAACCAATCTCCTGGATTTCTTTGTCCATCAAAAGAAATGCAGCATCAGCATCCTCATCACTGCTGGTAGTGCTATCACTGTCCTCATCCGTCACCATGGAAGAGTCTTCATCACTAGACTCATCCTCATCTTCATAAAGCTCCTCTAATCGTTTCCTTGTGTCCATATTATAAAGCTTCTTGGTACCTGTCTTTCCATAGAGGCTAATTGTACCATGTCGCCAATCTTGAACAGCTCCCACTGCACGTAACCATGGTCTGCCCAGTATAATAGGATATTCTCCCAACCCTGCTGGCATCACATGAAAATCAACCACTGCCTTTGCATCATATGCCTCCACTTCTAAGCTCTTTACAACACCCAAGCATTTTACTTTTTGATGGTTTGCCAATCTGATCCGAAACCCTGACACCCCAGCCACTGTGAGACCCATCTTCTCAACGCATGAGTGTGTTATGACGCATATTTGGGCTCCGCCATCCACATAACCTTGTCCCAAATTTTTCCTTTTATGCCACACATCTACTATTGGACAAATGTCTGGTAGCTCATCCATTGCCAACACCTTTACTGAACCTCTCTCTGGCTCTTTCTCCATTGGGTTAACCATCCTCTTCCACTGTCGCTTTAGTTTAGGAACCATTTCTATGAGCTGCCCAAAAGTAACATCTGCCTTCCCGCTCGTCAGATCCTCCTTCAAGTCATAGCTTAATTGCCCATCCCCTAGTGGAAAATCTGAAACATGAAACTTTCAACGAGCTCTCCTTTTCCTCTTGGCCTTGACATCCTCGCCTTCATGGCTCTTTCCTTTCTTCTTACTAGGACCTGGGGCACTTCTTCCTTCCTTTTCCTCTGTGGTCCTCTTCCCAATAGGCATCACTAATGTATCCTCTAGCTTTGATGCCTTCTCCAAGGTGACTACACTTAGCACTTTTGTCTTTCCCTTTTCCTTCTGGGTCAGTCCACTGGTTCCTTCGTCTCCCTTAATTTCGATGCCATAATCATTTGACCTAGTTAGCACCTGTCTTGGCAATGGATACATGTCTCCCCCCATCCTTGGTGGCTTATCACATTGCGGGCTGATGTGACCCAACTCTCCACAATTGTAACATGTGGGCGTCTGCCTCCAAAACCTACCATTGCTTTGTCCAACACCATTCCTAGGCCTTTCTTCACCTCCTTGCTGATTTGCAAACCGCCCTCGACTTCGATTATTTCCCACTTGACCTAGCATGTTTAGGCTGAGATTCTTCATCAAATCTACCATTTGCCTCATGTCTTGCCTTAGCCCATCATCTTGCACTGCTGTAGTGACCACTGCTGGCATAACCTGAGTAGTAACAGGAACTAATGGTTCATGATGAACCCCTGACATGCGCCCTTGTAAAGACTCTATAGACTGAAATTCAGACCTCATTGGCAAAGACTCCACCCCTAACTGGCTCATTTTCCTCAGCTTCCACTCTTTGTTCCTTGCTACCTCTAGTGCATCTTCATATGTCCTAGGCTTCTTTAGCTCCACTCTCCAACGTATATTCTCCCAAAGACCAGCTAAGAACCTATCCTTCTTCATCATGTCAGGCGGGGGTACCTGTGGTGCTAAAGCCTTGCACATTCGCTCCCATGCCAATGAAAACTTACGTATGTACGCATCTACTGGCTCACCTTCCTTTTGCACCAAACCTTGTACTTCTTGCCACACTTTGTCAGGGTCTTCTACCTTCACAAACTCCACTTCCAATCCATGCCTTAGATTGTCCCAACTCAATCTTATAGGTGGATACGCCATACGCAACTCCTCTTCAAATGCTTTGGACCAAGCTCGTGCATCACTCTTCAAACAAATTTGGAGAAGGCGTAACATTTGCGTAGGGTCATGAATCTGGTTGCTAATGCAGGCAACCTCCATCTTTTCCAAAAATTCTTCCACATCTTCATCACTTCTTCCATGAAACTCCGGATAAGAGAAAGCCATGGCTACCCAAATTATGATGCTTTGAGAACCCCTTCAAACACAAGTGCAAGAACCCAAAACTTTTTACTACCCAATCCCCAGAAACCTCAATGGAGCTCAGCTTTAGATGAGAACAAACACATGCACATCAAATGAGTTTTCATAGTTGATCATCGGAATTACAACAGGCAAAGGACATTCCAGGATCTCTCTCAATCTTCTAGGCCCAAACATAAAGACTATGCGCTGCTGGAAAAAGATCTTCCTGGACACATGAACATTAATCTGAATTCTTTGAGTTAAATGAAATGGAGTGAATTGAGGGCCATTTTGATCATCCATTAAAGCCAACCATGAAGCTCCCAAGAAGGCACACCTGACTCAACCTCTCATTTTGCCAAAATTTCAGCAGCATAACAGCATAAATGGCTCAAAATACCAAAAAACCAGCCATCATAACTTGGGAAAATTTTGACAGAGTTTCCCCAGAAGTAGAGCAGTAGGAACCCAAAATATAGACTGTCTATGTACGCATAAACTGTCAACAATAGAACCCGAGCATCAAATAGGACTCACTAGTACATAGCCTATGGCGAGGTCACGAAAAGGGTGCTCCAGCTACCTGTATCACCGAAAGGATCTCCACATTTGAGAAGCCCCCAGCTCAATAAAAACCTCACGCTATCGACCCTCACACGAAAGCTAATGCAAATCGCGTATAGTCAAGTCTAAGAAATGACTATCTTCCAGACCCAGTCTCAGAAATGGCTGGGACTGCCAAATAAAACCATATATGGCTCCACAAAGGCGTACAATGGCAGTTTCCACAAGTAACGTACAATCCAACAGACAATGCGCTCAAATAGGCGCCAAGTGATGCATTCCCACAACAACTGCAAGTGACATCACTGCTACTATATCACTGTACTCCAGCTACCTGTACCTGTGTGAATCACCTGTGCCTGTACCTGTCCCTGTAACCTGTAACCTGTAATTTGCAACCTATAATCTGCAATCCCGAAGCTCGAAGCTCGAAGCTCGAAGCAGAAGGTACTCGAAGAAGATCCTCCGTGGGGGCGCCAAAAGAATGTGAGCGGGATGAAAACACACACAGCGCCTCTATAACGACCCAACACACACTCTTGGGAAGATACACACACACACTATGGGGCACCACTCGGCTTACACAACACACCTGGCCGAGACAGGCAACACACCTCTGGAGTGAGAGGAGAGAGACTATCCACTTGCCCACTCCACACAGAGACACACACACACACACACACACACACACAAAAACTCAGCTCAAAAGAGGACAATTTCTGATGTTTAGATACAATTGAGCTTGGGCCAACACCAATGGGGCAAACAGCTCACACAATATGGGTAAAAGATAGCCAGATACAATCACAAACTAGAGCAGAAACTTCGCTCATAGGAGAAACTTACACAGAAAAACAGCAGGAAAAGAGTGAGGAATTTGGCAAAATGGACAGCGCCATCGCGTCCGGAACGGCCCAAAACCCCACTCTACAATGTCAAAGTGCTCAAATCTGACCTCGGATGAGCAGTTTACGGCCAAAATAGGCTCCAAAAACCCAAAAAACACACCTGCGGCTGTTCCTCCTCTCTTCTCCACGTTTTTTCTGGTCTTCTCTCTGTTTTTTCAGTTCCCACACTTAGCTTTATTACTTGGGCACCCTTGGCCTTTTAGATGACCTCAAACGGACCCCGAACAGGCCAAAAACTGACCTCGCAGTGCATAGTTGTCACCTTTTTGCATCATTCGCACACTTGGCACTCAGCTTTTTTCCAATAATTCATCTCGCCACCACGTGAAGTGGCCCCAAAAAGTGATCCTAATGATGACCTTTCTGCATAACTCTCACCAGAAAACACCCACGTTGTGTCCGTCCTCATCTGCGTGCAAATATTGACCTCGTTCGCCCTCCTGACGCCACTAGATTCCATCTGACGCACCTGCTGACCTCACGTCGTCGGCCCGCGGATAGCTTCCTCAAGAAGTTTTACGCGCTACCAACTCCTCATTATTGTATAAAAAACACACTGGTACTGGTAATAGTGAAAATCGATGCACTATGTACATGCTGTCCTACCTGTACACATGTGGGCCCCACATAACCACCTGGCTAAGGAAAATGGGCAATCCTTTATTTGATGCACCATGCATGTGTATGTACATATGCGCAATCCCTTGCTCCAAAAAACTCCTAACAACGTCCCGACATAATTATGACTTTCCAATGCTGTCAATCAAAATTCGATGAAATAGACATTGAAAGTTATTTTTCTTATTATTAGAAGAGTCCCAAAAATTGGGGATCTTACAGCCTTATTGTACGTGATGCATCCCAATGATTCAAATGTTGGTCTATTTACAATCGCACATTTTAATAAATACTTGATCTAAGCTAAGCCTCGATTCTAAGCCTCGATTCAATTGTTGATGTTGTCAACAAGAACTAGACAACACATGCACACGTATGGTGGAACGACTCTAGATGGATTGGTTGGTTAAAGTAATAGCTATACACAAGATTGGTTAATTCAAGCATTATCTATAGAAAGAAATCATCCTTCGCACCATTTGGCTCTCAAGAGTAAGCTCACAAGCTATGTGTAATCCTCCTTCAAGTCCATCGCACTCAAATAGTAGATCCACGCCGTGACTGGTGCTCAAGAAATTCAAAAGTTCATTTGGCAAATTTTTTTTCGAGCTCTCCTTTCATTATCATTTTTCATCTCTTCTTTGTGGTTGCCTGTTTTTTTCCTTTGTGTGTTTCTTTTTGGGTTGGGGGCGACACCCATGAATATGATCATATTTGTTTTGACATTTTGTTGGAAAAAACAAAAGCCTTATTGCAGACGATGCATCCCAACGATTCAAATGTCGGTCTATTTACAATCTGCTCATTATAACAATTTCTTGATCTAAGGTAAGCCTCGATTAAATTTTTGATGTTCTTGACAAAAACTAGACATCAGATACACAAGTATATGTGTATAATTTTACAAGCCGGGCTCATTAAAGGGAATCAAGCAAGATCCCTTGGGTGAGGTGAGAGAAATGGTTATGGATTATGTTTTCTTTTTATTATAGACGATGGCCACTCGGTTTGGGCAATTCTTTTTTGGAGCTCTCCTTTCATTATCATTTTTCATCTCTTCTTTGTGGTTGCATGTTTTTTCCTTTGTGTTTTTTTTTTCTTGGGTTGGGGACGAAACCCATGAATGTCATCATATTTGTTTTGTCATTTTGTTGGAAAAACCAAAAGCCTTATCGTACTCGATGCATCCCAATGATTCAAATGTCAGTCTATTTACAATCGCGCTCATTATAAAAAAAGCTTGATCTAAAAGACTATATTAGGTAAAGTGGGAAAATCCCAATTTCCAGGTTGGACAAATTTTAACATATCATGTATAAGGTAATGAGATTTTTGTCAAAGATGTCAGTTTTCTTAAGGTTTTATTCCACTTTATGTTTGTAGATTACACATTGAGAAAAAATTTGGACATCAAGACCATTATGAAACTAGTACATTGCATCCATTATCATTGTGTATGCTCTATTGTCCTACCTATGACTTATCTCAATGTGAAGAGCTTAGTTTCAAGGCCCACCACTTGTCCAAGACAAGTTCAAAGTGAGTAACTATTTAATTTTTTGAGGTCCACCACTTGTCCAAGCTAGAACCCATTGAGAAATACAACCCACTTTTCTATGACATTTAAGCAAGGTCCACCGCTAATCTAGGACTTCCTCATTTGAGGCATGAAACATACACAAAACATGTACCATATGCTTGGTTGCATCATAGGAGTGTTGGTTTCACGATGCACTCACGCAAGCTAGCCTCCTTTGACCTATGGAGGAATGCAAATCCCACCACTTGTCAAAGCTAGGTTCCCTTGACTTATGGATGATAGCAAAGTCCACTTTTTATTCAAGCTACACTCAAAGTGATAAAGTTAGTTAAAATGATTATCATTGACTATTTTTAAGTGTTCTCAATTACAACAAATGAGATTTGGTCTGAAGCTCAATCAATTAGGTTCAAAATACACATAATGAAATATTTTCCACCTAAAACTTTCATGAATGCATGCATGCATACATTGACTTCTAGGACAACTTAAGAGTACATGTAGTTAGATTCCAATATAGTTTTCCTTTCAGAGTTTTTTAATTTTCTAAACCTCTTTTACATGAAGGATGTAGTAATACAATGCTTGAAGAAACCATATGTATCCATAAAAGAGATCTCTCTCACACATCCAAAGTCCATGAATTCTCCATTCTATACTTGTAAGTTTTATTTTGACATCAAAACATCAATTTCTCTTAGTTACAAATAGATAAAACCTGGAGATAGACTAACATAAAATTCCTCAAGAAACTGAATGATCGAACATAGATCCCAATTGAATAAAAACGAAGTCCCCAAAAGACAAGGTGCACTCTAAAAATATAGTGGAGTATCCTTACAATAGGATGCACTCTAGTAATACATTAAAGTCACCTTAGAGTAGGGTGCACTTTATTAAAACCTTCATCAAATTGACACATCTGTTCTCCAAGATAAAATTTATATCATGTAATTATACAAATAATGAAAGATACCCATTACAAAAATGAATGAGACATCTTGTGGATTATTGTTAATCAATGCTTTTGCATCGACAAGTACACATCAAAGGACATAATTTGTCTCAAAACCATAGTACTAATTCACAATTTTGTTGTACATATATTCTCTCTTGTTTCTTGTAAACAACCATCCTACCAACCATGGCATCATTGTTTCTTGTTGCAAGAAGCTTTGAAGGTGCCTAGATGTTTGCCTCCATATCTTTGGAAATATAATATATGTCCCCGGCATGTTCCACATCACCCTGTATGCAGTGTCATAAAAATTAGGGTATTTTTTGCATCCAAATTCTCAAACATCTTCCAAATATGACTCAAATTTTTGTGATAAACCCTTCTTAATCCTAGCATGATGTTTGGATTCTAGCAATTCTTGTTACTCATAAGCATCTTGAACTTGGTATAATGATTAGGGAAACATTTTTGTATGATGTGTTGCACTCTTGTTAGATTATGGCAACTCCATATCCATAGCTCAAAGTATTCACTACAAAAATCCACAAAGTTCTCTGCATCTGGTCGCACAACATAAAAACTTCATCTTTATCCTCCACAAGTCGCATTTGTGGAGCCCAAGTTGGCTTAGAATCTCCATTTTTTGTTTCAATTGTCTTGAAAAACAATCCCTCTAGATCCAAGATAAGTACTCTTTTGATGTCCTTGCTGATAGAAAGTGGTAGGTGATAAGGTGGTGGTTGAAGCCTTGGAAACGGTCTTGGATGAGGTTGTTTGGGTAGTTCAATAGTTTCCTTCAAATCATCCATGCATATAGCCAATCCATTTTCCTGTAATGAATCTGAAATTAAAAAACAAGAACATTTAGTGTCGATGAAAGAATAGTAGATGTGAGTTTTATATTGTATATCATATGGTAATATTAGGTGGAAAAAACCATCTACCAATATACTCATTGCCATAAAGAAAGTCAAATTGAAAACCTAACCTTTTTTATGTTGCACTCTCTCTTAGTCTCAATATCATAAACTTCAACTAGATCTCAGTCAATTAGTAAGTAATACTTGTCAAAGATATGCTCGAAGTGCATAACTTATTAACCAATTCTCTATTCAATAATGGGTGCTTAGGTATCAAGTCTACCACTTTTCTAATATAATATCCATTTGGATATGGAAAGAGAAACTCATAACCACTTGTGCAAATGATAAAAAAAAGTTTAAATCTTTATTCCTGTAACACAAGATTTTGACTAATGTTTACTCAATCTTAGCATATAAAAAATTGAGGTCCACGACTTGTCCAACCTAATCATGGGACATTGATATAAGGTCCATGTCCCTGTTCTGAAATATATAATGGAGATTTAGTCTCAAGATTCACAAATAATCTAAAGTAGGATTCACTAAACAATGATGACAGAAACATCACCCATTATCCGTTGTCATGTCGTGGCACGTGCATAATCTGAAAATAAAAATATCTACCTCACTCTTCATGTTTTTGATGTGTGGGTTCAAATGCTACGATGTACATATATAGTGTGATATCTGCAAAAACGGATGCCATGGTTGCAGACGTGTACATACAATGTCGAGCAGGCAAGCCCAAGGACGTGGAACCACGGCATGTTTTAACACATTAAAGCATGCCTAATTTTCTTTAGGAATTTACAAATTTCAAGTGTTTCGAAGTGGAACGCTCGTTTTGCCTTGAAAGTTTAATGCGGGCGTTGTTGACAAAAAAAAGCAAGTTTTGTGCGCGAACGTAAAAGAAGTATCCAAAGTCCTTACCTAGTGAAAAATGAGATTCAACATGAAATTCGATCCCAATGGGATTTTTCCACAAATTCAGTGATTCTTCTTAGCTCGTTTGGGCTTTTTACTGACAAATAGAAGCGTTTTTGGGCTAAACATGGTCATAAAATGGTAAAAAAATAGCCTAAAAATAGCTCAAAATGCCACATCAATGATGGTTTCATCCTTTCTCAAGCTGAGGGGGAAGTTTTAGAGCCAAGAATGATCTCATTTGGGCATATAAGCAAGGAGATACAGCCATCCTGATACAAGATGCTAGTGCAGTTCCATGTTGCTTCCACTACATGTTCGAGGTTGTGAGGCCTCCAATTAGGGTTTCCCCTCCTCAAATAACTACTTGGGCTTCTCCAATGAAATATTAAAGACTCCATGAAATGGTCATGACGAGGAATCGAAGTGTCGATTTAGGGTTTTTATCAGGTCGAATGAGTACTTCATTTGTGCAATTGCAAGCGAGGCTACACCTAATCTTCACACACACAAGAGTTTTGAGTTAGTATTGGTTCTTTTTCAAAGTGGAGCTTTTATGGCTGGAGGTTGTTCTCTTTTAGTGTGTTTTTTTCTTCAAATCATCAACACCTTGCGTGAATTTTCTATGAATCCTCACAGTCAGAGGCCCGACGCTTTCTTAGTCGCATTGCGCGCTTCTTGACACATTTTTGGTGAACCCAACGTGAAGTAGTCTAGGGTGAGGGTTCAAAAGCTTCATTGAAGGTTTCAAATTAAATTTTTAAATCTATGGTGCAACAAGAGCAATAGGGGGTTTGGTTTGATCTAGTCGGTTTGATCTAGTCACAATGAAATGGTTCAAGCTTTTGCGGTGTTTATGCAGCAGCAGCAAGCTGCGGAACGGAGGGAGCTTTTCTCAACCAAATTGCTGCAATGTATAGTGAAGAAAAAGGACCAATTTAAAGGTAAAGATGTAACAAAGTATCTTTGTGGATATGTAAAGGAGATGGAGCTTCATCGAGTGCTCGAAGCAGAGATGGTACAAAGTTTTGATTTAGCTGTGGCTCCTAGGATCAGAGAGCACCTTAGAGGAATTACAAATGAGTATGTGGAAACATAGGAAGCATTCAAGTAAACCTTAAAAGAAAATTATTTCATGGAGGACTTCAAAAGGGTAAAAAAGGGGCTTTTTTAGAGTGGGTAGTTTGGCCAAAAGAGGGACTTTTGCCTAGTGAACTGCTAAGGGAATTTGAATGCCGCTATGATCAACTTCAAGGACTGAAAAGGCTACCCTAAACTCGGATAGGACAGAGCTATTTTTGCAGGCAACAGGTAAAGAGATTCAAGAGAAGCTAGAGTTACTACTTGAGGACAAAGATGTTGAGCAAGGCTTAAAGACCGATTGGAATGAGGTCGAAGCCGCCATTTTGCTGCTAGCCAAGTGACAACAACGGAGTGACAAGATGATAGTCAACCCTACTCAAGCCCCAAGTGTTATTGAGAGTCCTATAAAGCCTGTGATTGTGGTTCCAAAGAGTGATAAATCCATCCTCCATGATATTGTTAAAGGAATGCAAGAGCTTAAGTTAAAGCTTACAAGGCTTGAAGAGAAGGGGCAACCATCAGGTCAACCTACAGGGCAATGGACGCAAACTAGAGAAGGCTTTGTAAAAAGATGCATATGGTGTGATAGTACTAATCATGCAAGGAGGAATTGTGAAAGTTTTAAAGACTCTTTAACAAACATCTTTTTTTTTAAAAGATGGCAAAATTCACTTAAGTGAAACAGGTAAGCTCTTGGGGACAAACTTTGGAAAAAGTGGGATGAAGAAGCTAGTTGAGGACATGGCTACTAGCCATGCCATCTCAATGGTAGAGGCAACCACCTATGGTTTGATGGTGGAGCCTATCAAGAAAAAAGAATCATTCAAGGTTGGAGAAGAGGAATCTAGTGGTATTGGAGAGCTATGGCCATGCGCTATAGGATCTTCTATGAAGGGTAAAATGACTACAAAGGTTTTACATGAAGCTGGAGAATGCATTTGGCTAGAAACAGGTTGGAATGACCCTCTGGACTCTTTGTCAATGCATGCATATATTGCCAAATGTCAAAGCAATGAGGCCATTGTTGAAGAGAAATGTAGGTGTGAGAATGGGGATGAAGGGCCTTCAAAATGGGCGACGAGGAGTGGAGGCAGAAATAACACAGTGCCTCCTAGATCACCTTCCCCACAACAAATGTGTGTCCATAAAGTACCTATGCAAGAAGAATCTAAATAAAAGAAATAGGAAACAACAAAGCCGAAAGCAAAGGGTCTTGCCTACAAACTCCAATCTAATATAGAGGCAGCAAAACTGATCTCAAAATGGTTGTGGAAAAAGAGAATTTTGAATAGTAAGGTGGAATCTAACTTGGGTGAGGTCCTTGGAATAGCAAAGAGGGAGTTTCATGAAGAACTACTTGATATCAGAAAGAGGAAGCAGCAATCTCTTATAGAATCTATCCATGTATAGGGTGAAGAAGAGACTTTAAATGCACAAGGAGTATAGGTCTATGGTGAGTAGCTATTACTGGATGCTATAAGTCTAGGAGAGCAGTAACACATGTTTTCTTCTTGGATGATGAAGATGAAGACGAGGTCACTCACAAGAGTTATTACTTGAAGAGTCACTGGGCAAGAGCAACTACTAAGTCCCTAGTAAAAGTGGGAGATTTAGAAGATCCATACATTGCGTTGATAGATCATGGGTCAGAAATTAACCTCATGTCAAAGTGTCTTTATCAGAAAGGAAAATGCCCAATTGATATAAATCATGGATGGATGATTCGTAGAATAAACAACTCATCGGGGGAGCTGTACAGAGCTTGTCCAAATGTAAAGGTGACTATAGGGGATGTGAAAGATGACCAAAATTTCTTTGTGCAGGAGATGTCTAGATACACTCTTATCCTTGGGCATCCATACATCATTGCTACTCGCATGGAAACCAAGGTAATGGACGATGGGTCAGCTTATGCTAGGATAAGGAGCAGGGATGGGAAGCGTGCAGTACAGTTCCTTACTATTTGTGTGGACCATGAAAGGAACTGTGAGAGTCTTAGAGAGAAAACCTTACCAAAGACAAACAAAGAATTCAAGGACTACAGGGATACGAGGGTTTTTGGCCATGTACCATTATAGAGCTGGATTGCAGTGATACAAGAACAGAAAAATTCTCGCATGATGTATATGCAAAGAAAACATTTTCTACAGGTTTTGTAAGATTAACAGACTATGGATCTATTGCTTTTGCAAAGTGTGAGGACTTAAAGCGGGGTGAATAACAACATGTAAATAGTGTACAAAGAGGTTTGAAGATGAATGGTTTGCTAGAAGATGATGAATGCAGATGTGTTTGATGGGTGTTTCTATGTGGATACTATGTAAAACTTGGAGTCTTATTGGATTGCAATTTGCATAAGGGAAGTCAGGTCGTGAAAGTGTGCTCACTAGAAATGTACAAAGTCATAGAGGATTTCAAAAAATTTCAAGGTGTTGATGTATGAGTGGAGACCAAGTACAAGTCTGTGGCAGAAAGTGAAACCAATGGCATTACCTCTACAAAAGGACTGTACGGATAAGATGGATCCAACTACTTTTCAACCTAGTCTTTGTGAGCCAAGCAAGAATGTGCATAAGTTTACATGGGATTCTTTAAAGGAGTTAAAGATTGGTTGAAGGACAGTTTGACAGAGGTTGAAAGAGTATGCTTTGAAAGAATGCTTGCCAAACATGGAAAGGCTTTTGCATTTGAGCTGCATGAGATAGGGTGTGTTGATGCATTCATTTTTGCTCCTATGGTGATCTTCACTATCCATCATGTACCTTGGAACTTGAGGTCTATTCGAGTTACAAAGGCCCATTTGCCAAAACTCATTGAGTTGCTTAATGAGAAAATCAAGATGGGTATTTTGGAGCCTTCTTGTGCTCCATATTCAAACAGGTGGTTCACAGTTCCAAAGAAAAATGGTTCTTTACGCTTTATAGAGGATATGCAATCCGTAAACAAGGTTACAATTAGAAATGTGGGAACAGGGCCAATTGTAGATGAATTTATAGAGGTATTTGTAGGAAGGGCAATATATTCTATGCGAGATTTGTACTGAGGGTATGATCAATTCCAACTAGCAATGGAAAGCAGGGACATGAATACCATGAGGACACTCTTAGGTTTGGTAAGGATGTGCACCTTACCTTAGGGAGAAACTAATTCAGTTGCGCATATAATGAATGGTATGAACAAAGTCCTACGTGACTTCATACCTCAAACTACAATGCCTTTCCTTGATGATGTGCTAATCAAAGGATGTGAGTTAAGTGATATAGATGTGGCTATGGACTCGAGGGGGTGCCAAAAGTATGTGGCAAACCATATCAATGATTGTGATAATATATTGTCAAGGTTTGAAGAAGTGAACCTTACCTTATTTGGCCAAAAATCACTGTTTGGTGTGAGCAAAGTTCTTATTGTGGTACATATGTGCGGGCCATATGGTAGAAGGCCTTGTCCAACAAAGATTGATGTGATTCAAAGAATTACAGAGACATGTATTGAAGTAACTGAGGTTCGAAGGTTCTTCGATGCATGTGTGTTCTATGTTATCTGGATTCCACATTATGCGCATGTGGCAAAACTTTTGTATCAACTTTTGAGAAAGAACCAAAATTTTTAATGGGAAGAAATGCATATCCATGCCATGAGAAATTTAAAGAAGTTGCTACTACTTATGTCTTCAACTCTGAGGAAAGCAAACTATGAATGTGGAAGATATGTAATTGTAATAGTGGATAATAGCCCCACAGGAATTGGATGGGAGATTGGGCAAGATGATGATGACGACAAGTGATACGTGGTGAGATATGGAGAAAAAGTCCTTAGTGCTCATCAATGTGGCTATCCACAGATAAAAAGAGAATTATGGGGAGTAGTCATAGCATTGAAATGTGGCAAAGAGTACCTAATAGGAGAAAATGTAATAGTGGAGATTGATTGTCTACTCCTACTTGGAATGATCACAAATGCTCAACTCCTGACATTGCTATGTTGAGATGGATTGTCTACATAAAGTCCTAAATACAAAATTTAAGCATATTGTAGGGAAAGATAATCCAATTGCGCATATGATTTCAAGGGCAAGGTATGAAAATGAACGAGACATGGTTGTTGAGGGTGATGATGCAGGGACAAAGTTCTATAATATCTCTCATGCCAAGGACGATCATGTTTGTCAAATGCACTTGAGTCATTTACAGAGAACCTATATCAAGGTGACTGATTGCTCATTGGATGTTATCTAAGCACTTTTAGTAGGCAAGAAGGGTGGACCGATTAAGAGTTCAAAAGAGTATGGAGAAAGGCCTATGGATACTTTTTGAAAGATGGGTACTTATGGAAGCGTCTGAAACAAAGAAATGGAATGCTGTTGAGAGTCATGAATGATAAGGACGCTCAAAATGAGCTTATGAAAAAGTTTCATGGGAGTCTTTATGCGGGACATAGAGGTGTATGGGCCACCTTTACTAAAATTAAAGAGAGGCATTGGTGGAAAGGTATGTAGACGTATCTCAATTTGTGGAGTGTTGTGGAACATGTCATATGTATTCAAATGTACGTCATCATGATGGGTTGCACCCTACTTACCCATTGGCCATGCACTATAAGTGGGTAGTAGATCTGGTTACAATGCCATTAGGCTTATGGCAAATGAGATACATAGTGATTTCACGAGAATACTTAACCAACCAAGTTGAAGGTCTTGCTATAAGAATGAAAAGCACAGAAGGGATATGTAAGTTCTTCTTGGATGATGTAATTAGCCGTTATGGTTGTGTGGGGGAAATAACAACGACAGGGGTGAATTGGATGGTGACAAAGAAAGGGAGTTTTTCTCTAGGTTGGGCATTAAACTTGCTCTCACTACTGTATATAATATAGAGGGAAATGATAAATTAGAGCGTGGACATCCTCCTATCATTAAAACTTTGGCTAAAGCCTGCAGTTGTAAAATGGGAGAGTGCCCTAGGTTATTGCCTTATGCTTTATTGGCTGATTGTCGGGCAGGCGAGACCGAGGACGTGGCACCGTGTCATGTTTAAACACATTAAAGCATTCCTAATTTTCTTTAAGAATGTACAAATGTCAAGTGTTTAGAAGTGGCATGCTCATTTTGCCTAGAAAGTTCAATGCGGACGATGTTGTCCAAAAGTAGCAAGTTTTGTGTGCGGGTAAAAAAGACGTGTCCAAAGCACTTGCCAAGTGAAAAATGAGGCTCAACATGAAATTTGAGCCCAGTGGGATTTGTCCCGGCTCGTTTGGCTTTTTACGAACAAAAAGGGGCATTTTTGGGCTAAACTAGCCTAAAAATAGTCAAAAACTAGCCTAAAAATAGCTCAAAATGCCACATCAATGATGGTTCTGTCATTTTTCAAGCTGAGAGAAAAGTTTTAGAGCCATGAATGAGATCATTTGGGCATATAATCAAGGAGATATAGCCATCCCGATACAGGGTGCTAGTGCAGTCCCGTGCAGCTTCCACTACATGTTCGAGGCTATGAGGCCTTCAATTAGGGTTTCCCCTCCTCAAATAACTACTTTGACTTCTCCAATGAAGTACTGAAGATTCCCTTAAATGGTCAGGACGAGGAATTGAAGTGTCAATTTAGCGTTTTTAATATGTCCAATGAGCACTGCATCTATGAAATTGGGAGCGAGGCTACACCTAATCTTCACACACACAAGAGTTTTGAGTTAGTATGGGTTCTTTTTCAAAGTGGAGCTTTTATGGCTGGAGTTTTGTTCTTTTTTGCGTGTGTTTTTGGCTTCAAATCATTAACGCCTTTCTTGAATTTGCTATGAATCCTCACAGGTAGAGGCCCGTCGCTTTTCTAGTCGCATAGTGCACTTCTTGACACTGTGCTAGAGCCCATGTGGGTAAATCAGTATGGATTTCAAGGTCCAACACTTTTTTGCAAATTTATAAATGTTTGTTGCATGGGAAATTTGGTTTGAAGGACCAATTCTTGTCCATGGTTGTAGCATGGAGAGAATCAAGGTACACTAGTTATCCAAGCTAGGCTTACTTTTATCACGAAGAGAATCAATGAGCATCACTTGTCCAAGCTAGGCATAACCTATTGATAAAATGTCACCACATGTGAAACCTAAGTGGTGGATCTCCTCTTGGTTTCCATTATTGATAGGATAAGTGGTAGAAATTTCTTCCATCCATGTGTCAATGGAGCCCAAATTAGATAAATGATGGAAATTGAAATTGAAACCCCCATACTACAACATATCATAAGTTGAGATAATGATAGAAAAAAACACTATCCATTCCATAAAATAGCATAGGTGTGGGACCTTATATCAAGTGGTTTTCCTTATAGCTTGGACAAGTGGTGGACCTTTCTTATTTTTATGCTTCAATAGGGCTTAACATGCACAAGTGGTGGCTCTCGCTTCTCTCCACTCTCCATTAGAGCCTAGCTTGACAAGTGCTATACTTTGAAACTGACCTCTTCATGATACAAGATAGAGTGTATTACTAGAAAATTGATGGACCTTGTAGAGTGGTTTGCTTAAAACTAATTGAGACAGATGGTGGATTTTCCTTGTCTCTATGTTGCAATGAAGCTTTTCTTGGATATATGGTGGACCTTTTTCCTCTCTATGATTCAATGCAAACAAGATACAATAACTCGTAGACCATTCTCCTCTCTTTGATCCTGGAGACAAGATTCAATAAGTGGGGGACCTTGTATATTAGTCACTTAGCCATTCTATTAGGTATTAGAGTTTGGAAAAGTGGTGTATCTTGTAGTCATTCATAGAAAAAATGTTGGAGAAGTGGAATTTACTGTCTATGTGTTTTAAGGAAGCATAGCTTGGATAAATGGTGGACCTTACTCCTTTTCAAGATTTGTGAAGTTATGGAATCTACTGTCTATGTGTTTTGAGGAAAATAGCTAGACAAGTGGTGGACCTTGCTTCTCTTCAAGCATCAATGGACTAGGGTTTGGGTATGTGGTGAACCTACCCAAACATTATGAGAAGAAGCACTACAAGAGGTTGTGTGCTCTTGTGACGCTGTTAGCGACGGAAATACACTGGGTTTTTATAACCCCCGGCATCGCTAAAACCGTCGCTACGAGAGCGTCGCTATAGACGTCGCTATATGTGTCGCTATAAGCGTCACTATATAGAGACGCTCATAGTAGCGACGCTTATAGCGACGGTCATAGCGACGGTTATAGCGACGCTGCAGAGCCATAAATAGTGACAGTTATAGCGACGCCCGAGAGAAATTTTTTTTGGTGATAGGGCATTGAATGCCCTGCCACCCATCAACCATATTGTACTTGATTCACTTTTTAAAAAAAGTGCAAGGGTAGATAATAGACCCAAAATAGTCACCCACAAGATGCATTGTTTGCAAAATTGACAAGCGTAAAATTGACAATTGTACACATCATAGGCAAAATGAATTGATTGGCAAATGTAATAATGACAATTGTACAACATCATAGGCATAAAGAATTGATTGGCAAAATGAACTGTGGTGACAAATGTAATAATATACATGGTTCAAAAAGATGTATAAAATCCGTCTCATGATACATAAGCTATGAGAAACCCTAAACTAATGCTATCTAGCTACGGCTAAACTGAGGTCGTCTAGTCAGACGTCTCATCGCGTCCAAGCGGCGTATCTGTCGGATTCTGCAAAAAAAGACAATAAGACAGCTTTCAGTAAGTATAAACATATAACGACATTTATAAAACAATACAAAAAATAGAAAAGAGTAAACCCTAATACTAACCATGCCGCCGCGAGAACTGAGAATGTCCATTAGGGCGTTTAAGCCCTTCCTGCCTGCGTACTCGCGCTCGTACGGTGTGGGATCACGTCCTGTCATCGACCACTGTCAAAACATACAAAGATTTTATTATGTTAGAATTAAAAAACTCATAAACCCTAAACTATCGAACATAAAGAGCAATGCGAAAACACTTACAAAATCGGCCTCAAATGATGCCCATCCACCGCTCCCCAAGTGGTGCGAGCTCCCTGCCTCTACTCGCGCTCTGGCTGCATCCTTTTGTTGCTTCCACTTGTCCGGATTCTCGCGCCGCTGCTTTCTTCGCATTCTTCCAATCTTCTTTGGCCAGCCAATCTGGCCTGTTCCACCCATGCTTGATTGCTTTTTGCACTTCGGAACTCTTGTGTGTGTTTGCAGTATTCGCGCATTCGAATCTTCATCAGGTCTTCATTGAAGCGCTGATCCCGTGTCCCGTGTTGGAACGGGAAACTCATCATGAAGTATGTTGATGACTCTGGCTTTTAAATCACTTGGTACTTCACTCCATTTGTTTAGTATGTAGTGTCTAAACAGCTGAGAGCAAAGACCAGGCATGCGCGAGATCACCTTCTTGCCGTCATCATCCATGATGATGCCGCCGCTGAAGTCGACGGAGTAAGGCAAGCCCTCTGGCCGGTGACGCGTGAAGCTGGGTGTCCCGGCAGGGGTCTCTAGCGGCGTGTCAATGGGGGTACGGACGTCAGGTGTCTCCACCGGCGTCTGGGCCCCGAAGCGAGGAGTGTCGAGTGGGGTGGCTCCTGGCGGAGTAGGTAGAGGTGTGTAGCTACTAGGAACAGTCAGCCGCGCAAAACCTGGCGTAGATGGCGATGCTGTGGTTGGTGTGGGGGCGGGCAAAGAAGGGGAGGGTAAAGAGCCTCGTCCAACACGAGGCGGTGTGGAGGCATCGGCGGCGGAATCCCCACAACAACCGCCACCGCCACCACTAGAGTGCCGGTGTCTAGACGAGTGTGAAGATCGTCTCGTCGACACCGAAGCTTCGGAGCGCGCCGAATGCTCCGAAAGAGAGGGAGATTCGGATGGAGTAGGAACGCGCGATGATGCGCCAGAGCGATGACACTCCACGTACCACTGTCTCTGCTGCGGTGACAAAGAAGAAAGAAACTCCTCATCATCCATACCTGCATTAAACACACGAATATTTAAACTTAATATTGAATGAATAGAGTAGAATCCACCTCAAGAAAACCAGACTCTCCTCTACGCACAGTAGCGTTGCGACCCTCCATGATTATCTTGAACCATTGCACGTCGAACAAGTCGACAAAAAATCCTCTGTAATCGATCCTCAAAATCTCTTGTAGCGTTGCGAAGTAAGTGAGTTCCGCCACCACAGGATCTGCATCAGAGAAACGTCGTCGACTAGACTGTTAAAATTTTGCCATGACTCCACAATCTTGAGTAAAACGCTTTTTGTCGATCCGTTCCACCCTAAAATGTCGACATTTACACCATGTTGCTGTGTATGACTTATACTACAACGAACAAAGATTATGAGTGGCCGTTCAAACGTTTATATAAATAAAGTCACTAGCTAGTCGTACATTGCAAACTTACCTTGGTCGCGCAACCCCGAGAGTACTCCCACTCTTCCTCAGTCACTTCGTCACCGCATTGTTGTGCGCTTTTCAATTGGTTGTGCAACCATCTTATGGTCATGAATGTTGGTAGGCTCTCCAGACCCGTCGGATAGTGCATCGGTGGTCGTCTTCCCCGTCTCCACTCGATTTGTGCCCTTTGTCGCTCTTGCTTTGCATCCTCATATTGTGAAATCCACTTTTGCATCACTGGATTGTGAAGCATGCAAAATCGGTTGATTTTACCCTCTAGATCTTCCGTCATCTTCTTCTCAACACCGAGATTACACATGACAATCCCAGATATGCGCTCATCATCTATGATTCGCCATAGCGTGTCCCGGGCTTTATCAAATCCGTCTAGCCACTCTCCAATGTACACTAGGGACTCTGATACCAACCAACCTTCTGCCATGCTACCCTCCGGACGTGCCTTTTGACGCACATATCCCTTAAGCGTTTTCATGAAACGTTCTAAGAAGAACATCCATCTGGAATGAACTGTGCCAGCTATTTCCACCTCATCAACTATGTGAACAAGAAGATGCACCTGAATGGTTAGCATGGTAGTAGGAAAATGTTTCTCAAACATGCACACAAGCTCCGCAGCATTTAGTTTGGCGAATGGTATGGAGTCTACGTTGATCTCCTTTTGTGAGATCCATTGCACCAGCTTTGCAAGTTTGTAGATTGTGTTACGGATGTCCGAGAGACAAACATCCCTCAATGGCAACCGGTAAAATAAACTGTAAAGTATGTGCAGCAATGATATTAAAGTCCACATTTTATGCAATGATATTAAAGTCCACTATGAACGTACCTGACACATTTTATGCCAATCGTGTGACTTCAAACCGGTAAGCTTTCCTTCTTTAGTAAAACACGTTCGGAGCGAGTGCATTACGCCAGTGGGGGTCCGCAAAGATCGAATGGTCTCTTTTACTTTGCGTTCTTGGGCTCCTGTGAAAATCCATGGTGCTTTAGGGAGTTTTATCGATCCATCAGACGCTGTTTGCGGCCAATATTGCTCCATACGATCCACATTTCTAAGGTCAACTCTGGCTCCCAAAGTATCTTTCTTGCCGGTCAGATGGTCCCATAGTAGATTACCCACATTCTTGAATATGTGCATTGGATCGAGCAAGTGATTGATCATGAGTCGGGGCCAGTATGGTAACTCGTACCATAGAGATAGTCTCTTCATCCCTGGAGGCAATCCGTCATCGCACATCTCCTTCTGCTCTAACCATGCTTGTGCAGACATCCTTGGTGGCTCTCTTCCCAAAAATCCATCGCGTAACACATGATTCTCTGGAAGATACGCTTGATGACCTTCGTAGATTTGCTTCTTCAGTGAGGGCGCCCTACGTGCATTCAGTCTAGGTCCACATGTGACACATGCTCTGTATCCGCTTGTTTGAAGCCCTGCATGTATACACATCATAATAGATCAACTATGGGAAAAAACAAGATTTACAGTGTCTGAGTGAGGAGTGTCAATAGATCACCTGAGCATTCTGTTATCCCGGGATAGTCATGCATGGTCCGCATTCTAGTGTCGGCTCATATCCACCACCTCTATGCCAATCCACAATTGTTGTAGCTCTTCCAATAGTGGACGAAGATACACATCCATATTCTCCACTTTATATCGCCCTGGCACAATCAAGCTTAGCCATAGGTGCCCCTTCTTCGTAGTCAACCACGGGGGAATGTTGTAGTTGGCGATGACAATGGGCCATACACTGTAAGATGTTGATCTTTGACCAAATGGATTTACGCCATCCATAGCCAGGCCTAAGCGCAAATTTCGAGCTTCCCTGGCAAAATCCGACCATGTTCCATCTATATGTTTCCAGGCTGCGCAATCTACAGGAATTCGTAGCACACCATCCGAAGATTTATTCTCCTCATGCCATGATGCTAGGGCGGCCATGGACTTACATTCGAAGAAATGCTTGATGCGAGGAAGCAGAGGAAAATGTCGTAAAACCTTTTGTGGAATTTTTGTCCCGTGGAGATCTACTCGATATCTTTCGGAATCACATTTCGGACTAGAGGTGCACGGAGATCAGAACCACCGGGATTCTATTGGCATTCTTCATCTTATCTCTCTCTCTCTCTCTCTCTCTCTCTCTCTCTCTCTCTCTCTCTCTCTCTCTCTCTCTCTCTCTCTCTCTCTCTCTCTCTCTACCTCACATTCTCTAGTCATGTCCAATCCCCACACACCTCGGTCTAGAGGTGCACGGAGATCAGAACCACCGGGTTATAATCTCGTCTTTATTGGTCAATACCTATGTTTGTGGGTACAAGAAATCTACAGACCCACGTCTACATGATACTGCATGTAGTGGACAAAACCCCTTTGCCTCTTCTCTAGCTGTAGCACTTCACAGCATCTTAACATCTTTTCACAGTAGATCTTTTCACTGTTCGTCTAACTCTAAACCCTAAACCGTAAGTAATTCTTGCGTGGACTAGATCTAACGTAAATAAGCGTAAATCTAAATAAACGTAAATCTAACTAAAAATAAACCTAAATCTAATTTAACGTAAGTCTACATCTAACCTAATCTTTAACGTCTTTTGGGATAGTTTCCTACGACGTTAAAACTCTCTTCTTCTTGTGTGTGTGTGTGTGTGTGTGTGTGTGTGTGTGTGTGTGTGTGTGTGTGTGGGTAAACCTAAATAAACCTAAGTCTAATCTAATATAACATAAATCTAAATCTAACGTAAATTATGTTATATTAAAAACAAAGAACTAAACTAACAGGGATTATAAGAACCTTAAAATTGATTTAACACATAATTTTTCACATAACTCGGCAAGAGTTGGCATTCTCATCACTAAAGATGTGAGAGTTAACTTCCGGCGGTGACGCTGCCTCATCTCCATCCACATCTGACGACAGCAATTGGCCCTTTGGACCGTTCTTGCTCTTGTTACTAACTTTGAAGTTGCTGTTGAATGACTAGAGGTTGTCTAGATGGTCATTGTCGGGGATGTAGTGACTCTTGCCGCCCTGAAGATCCACCTTCTTCCCTATCTTCTGAAGACATTTCACCAGTACTTTTGGATCGACGGAGCCCACCATGAGTGAAGGTAGCAATACCCTATATTCCATTGAGGGCTTTCTTCACCCGCTTCATGCAGGCATCGCAGTCTATGGAGACCTAAATCTAATCTAATATAACGTAAATCTAAATCTAGCGTAAATAAACGTAAATCTAACTAAAAATAAACCTAAATCTAATCTAATTTAACTTAAATAAACCTAAATCTAATTTAACGTAAGTTTACATCTAACCTAATCTTTAACGTCTTTTAGGATAGTTTCCTACGACGTTATAACTCTCTTCTTCTTGTGTGTGTACGCGTGTGTGGATGTGTGTGCCAATAAAAAGAGATAAATGGTATAACCTTTCTATCACCCATGCCAAGTATGATAGATTGGTTATGCCATTTCCCTCTTGAATAATAGGTCTTGAGTTCAACTCCTCGTCGGCTAGATCTTTAGGTCTTTTAATTTTAATTAGTTTCCTACGACGTTAAATTAGTTTCTCTCTCTTTCTCTCTCAATTTGTGTGCGTTTTTTTGTTTATGCATGTTTTCTCTCTCTTTTCCTCTCTCAATGTGTGCGTTTTTTGTTTATGCATGTTCTCTCTCTCTTTTCCTCTCTCAATGTGTGCGTTTTTTGTTTATGCATGCTCTCTCTCTCTTTTCCTCTCTCAATGTGTGTGTGCATTCTTTGTTTATGTATGTGTGTGTGCGTTTTTGTTTATGTTTGTACTCTTTCTCTCTCTCTCTCTCTCTCTCTCTCTCTCTCTCAAAAACACTATGTGTGTGTGTGTGTGTGTGTGTGTGTGTGTGTGTGTGTGTGTGTGTGTGTGAGAGAGAGAGAGAGAGAGAGAGAGAGGGAGAGAGAAAGAGGGGAAGGGAACATGAGAGTGAGGAGAGGGAAGGAGCATACATGGCTCTCCTTCCTCTCCTCGTGTGTGTGTGTGTGTGTGTGTGTGTGTGTGTGTGTGTGTGTGTGTGTGTGTGTGTGTGTGTGTGTGTGTGTGTGTGTGTGTGTGTGTGTGTGTGTGTGTGTGTGTGTGGAGAAGAGAGAGAGAGAGAGAGAGAGAGAGAGAGAGAGAGAGCGTACCTGCTCCTTGCTTGAGGCTCCTCTCTGTTATTTTTTTTAGCCCAGCCGGCGTCGCTATGAGCGTCGCAAATTTTTCTTTTGAGCGTCGCTAATATGAATAGCCTCTTGTAGTGAAGAACTCACTGGTAATCATCGAAGTTAGGCTATAAGTAGGTATCAAATGTGTTAGCCTACAGGGCCTTTGGATATTAGCTTCCATCTATAAATAAACGATCTAAGTAGGAAACTCAAGTGCTGATTTGAAGGATTTTCACTTGTCTAAGTTAATATCTAGCTCAATCATAAATTTTTGAAGGTCCACCACTTGTCTAATCTAAGCTCTAAAAGAGTCTAAATTGGTTTATGATAGACTATAACTTTCTCGATAGAGAGTTTTACTCCAAGCTCCACCATTTGTCCAGGCTAACCCTATTAAAACATGGTATAGAAGAAAGCTCCACCATGTGTCCAAGCTAGGCAACATTGAAACATGGGAAAACACTTGTCTAAGCTAGGATCCCTTGAAACATTAGCATAAAAAAAACTCCACCACTTCTTGAAGCTAGGGACAACTATAAATGATATTGTTTCTCACCAATTGGGAAACCCTTGATGTGTTTGTACATGGATAATTTTATTTCAAGGCCCACCACTTGTCCAAGCTGCAATAATATTTCTCACCATTTGGAAAATCCATGGTATGTTGTACATGGGGGGTTTTTCTCCAAGCTCCACCACTTGTCCAAAATAGTTATATTGAAATATAAGGTAGAATCAAGCTCCACCATGTGTCCAAGCTAGGCTCCATTGGAACTTGAAAAACCACTTATCCAATCAAGGCTACCTTGAAACATGGAGGGAGGCAAAGATTCACCGCTTGTCCAAGCTAGGCTACATAAATAATGTGTGGTTAAATCTAAAGGGCCACCACTTTCTCAACCTTTAGAGATGCAAGGTTTACCAGATGTATAAACTAGGCATGAAAAAATACCAGACGATCCACCATTTGTGTAGTCTATTTTCTTTAGTAGCAAGATCCACCATTGGTCCAAGCTAGCATTAGGTGAAATTTGGACTCACAAAGGGACCCTTTAAGGAGTTTGAGTTTAACTCTCTCTACCAAAATGGGTGCATGGATAAATTTTTGCAAACAAACTCCAAAGTTGACGAAGGTTTGACAGTTAGAATGTCCTTTTCAAGCTCCGCCATGAGATTCCTCATATTTTAGAAGATTCCTTTTTTGATTTACCTATGATGTGACAATTTTGTCAAAATCTAAGTGAATAGGAAAAGAATCTTCTAAAATATGAGGAATCTCATGGGGTGCTATATATCAGTAGATAGAGCTTGAAGAGGACATTCTAGTTGTCAAACCTCCACCAACTTTGGAGTTTGTTTGCAAAAATTGATCCATGCACCCGTTTTGGTAGAGAGAGGTAAAGTCAAAATCCTTAAAGGGACCCTTTGTGAGTACAAATTTCACCTAATACTCCATTTGTACATGGAAAGTCACTTGTCCAAGGTAGGATCCCTTAAATATGGAGGGAAACAAAGCTCGAACACTTTTCTAAGCTAGGGATGACATGTTCAACCTGTAAGTTTATATCTTGAACAATATTGTTTCTTACAAATGGTGGACGACTTTACTTCTCTTCAAGCTTGGAGAAGTTGTGGAATTTCCTCTCTATGTGTTTTAAGGAAACATAGCTTAGAAAAGTGGGTGACCTTGCTTCTCTTCAAGCATCAATGGACTAGGGTCTGGGTAGGTGGTGAACCTACCCAGACATAATGAGAAGAAGAACTCACTAATCATCCAAGTTAGGCTATAAGTAGGTATCTAATGTGTTAGCCTACAGGGCCTTTGGATATTAGCTTCCATCTGTACAAATAAATTATAATTGAAACGTTTACAAGACAGAAAATAGGCGATCTTAAGAAGAAGCATAATTTTCATTTTCATATGTAGTGTTACAAACTGAGAAAACATCTCTCAAGAAATCGATAAGAAAAATCTAGGTGTTTGCTTTGTTAATTTGAGAAAACATAACAAAACTTGTATCGATTGGGCTCCAACAAAATATACCCTCTGTGACAACCTGCAAGTTGGAATAAAAATAAAGATAGATCAAATATCATGGATATGAATGTTTAATCTAGCATGTGTATCAAGGTTTAAGACATTTCAATAGTACCTGAGGGCTTTTTTTAATCCAACTGTAGAAGATTGTTCTCAACTTTTCCTTATTTAATATATATGCCTTTGTAGTGGTTGCGTTCGATGGTTCTTTTGTGCTACAACCCAATTGCCTAGCTAAAGAGATCAATTGTGGTGCCTTCATGATTTCAATGGGTGTACCTTCCTTTGCCAATTTATTGTATTTGGGCCCTTCTTATTTCACTCTGGTGGCTTGTGTCACTTGTTCAATACAATTTTTTGTGAAGGGTAGTTTCACCTTTGTCATATTTTGCAGGTGGTAATTTTTTTGTAAATAACACCTTAGCTGACAAGGCATCATTTTTGTGCTTCCAATATGATTTCTTTGTATTCATCATCACTGTTATTTGTTACTTGAGGTTGTCCATAATGATTAGAAGCAATCAAATTGCACACATCCCTTCTCTAATAAAGCTGAATTAAGTAGGAAAGCAGCTCCATCAAGAGCACATTGTCAACCATTTTTTCACCATCAAATTGTGGTGGAAAAATGCGATTGTTTGCAAGTGAAATACATCCCTTGTAAGGAGCTAGAGTCATCAATAAGAATTTTTCCTTGTGGATCACATTCAAACCCCATGGAAATTTTGGCCAAAGGCTTGAACATTGCCTCAACATTTGGATTGTCAGGTCTAATTTTTTTTTTCCTGTGAGAGGTGTAGCAACCTTCTTGATACCAGACTACAAAGAATGGTAATGTATCCCGAATTGAGTTGTTTAGTGCTCTAAGGATTTGAAGCACATTGTCCCTAGTAGAGCTGTTGACCAGATTGCAACATTAAAATTCTATAATATAGTCATCAGGATTTGTATGCAACCTGGCCTAAGTAATATATCTTTTTGAATCTATTTGCATTGGATTGTTGTGTGAGGATGGATGAGGGGAACTCTTCAATAATAGGCCATTTAAATCCATTATAGTTGTAAGCATGGATTTCTCATCATTTGTACTCAATGAAATAGTAGCAATTGGAAATGGCTCAGAAGTAGATGTTTTTGCCTCTTTTGAAGTAGGTTGGATTGTTGGCACAGTGATTTCTTGGTCCACATTACTGCAAGCTTGCTCAAGCTGCACATCACTAGACACTGGTATAGAAATATCATCCGTCTTAGGCACTTCAAAAATTAGAGAATCAATGGATTCTACAATTGTTGATTGATTCATAGGGGTTTTGTCAATCCCAATCTTTGAATCTAAGAAATCACACATAACATTGGTTTCTCAAAAATTAATAAAATTTTATTCACCATTTTAACATGTAGAGCTCCAAGTAACAAATTTATTCAAGGTAAAGTCAATATTAGAATCCTTGCAACCATTGTTAGCATTGGTACACAAGGCACCACTTGTCTAAACTAAAATCTATTGTGGAAAACTTGTCCAACCTAAACTCTTCTAAATGTTAGTAGTTAAGTGAATACTAAAAGCCAAAACATGTTCAAGAACACACAGGCACAAGGTCCACCACATGTCCAATCTGGGTTACAAGAAAAACCTGTTCAAGAACACACAAGCACAAGGTCCACCACATGTCAAATCTAGGCTACAAGGAAAAAAAAACATCTTTTTCTTATATTTGGATTCAAGGGTCACAACTTGTTTAAGCTAGCTAGCTCCAAACTACACCAAAATGTTGCAAATATGTCCTTCATATTCAAGGTAAAATTTATCAAAAGAAGAAAGTAATATTGGAGCCCCTACCACTTTTCCAACCTAGGTATTTATTAATTTTTGATAGATTTTCTAAAAATCCTGAGTATAGGCAAGGTTCTATGGTCAGGTAATCAAATAACTTAGAAATCATATAAAGCATATAAAGCATAAGAACACTCTAGATCCTACCTAAACATAATGTAAAAAACAATCATATACACTTAAGTGTTGAGTTTCTATCATTAAAAAAAAAAAACTTTAGATGTATTTAAGATTTCCATCCGCATATAATACTTGAAAATATCAATTAAAGTCATAGTCAGCAAACAATTATTCTCCTGCTGCTACCGACCAAATAGTCTCAAGGCATACATAGACATACTCTTCTGAATTGATGAGCGGAGATGTTTTATTTGTGCCAGGTGGAAAATTTGGATCAAATGTAGAGCGTACATTCGGTTGGGATACTTGTACCATGAGAACTATTTATATAGACCGACACATTTCCTTCTTCTATGTAACCAAGAATGTATGCTTGATCTTCCTCTTCTTCTATATTTGGATCTTCTAGGAGAAAATATTTAGAGGCTCTTGGAAATATTTTGCATACCCTTTCCTTTTCCACTCTTGAAATCTATACTTATTCCCTCCCTAGTTTAGAATAGCCACACCACTTTCAGGGGCAATATGCACAAATAGCCCATAACCAGCTCCTTGAATACATTAAAGTCACACTTCAAAAGCCTCCCCGTTAATATAAAAAGTAAATTCTTGGGAATAGGAAAATTTGACGTCCCAAAAGGATCTTCATTATAATCATAGCATGAAATACACCTCCTATTTATCTCACTTAGCTCCTTTATAGCTACAAAAAAAGGAAAACATTATGAATAAAGACAAGGACTAGATCAAAGGATGATAGTATTATTGGGATGTCCATCATATGGAAGAGTGAGAGTGTCTCTTACATGGTGCCTCAAAAGGTTTCAAAAAATGAAACCTTTGAGAAACATAGCACACCATGTCTCCAATATATCGCCCATTTCAAGAATAGAGAGAACCAAGGTCCACCACTTGTCCAAGCTATACATTGAGCATTGATACAATGTTCAATAACTATCCAATAAACTTATATTATCTAGTAACATGGGATACAATGATGTAACAAATGTAGCCTAACCTTTTGGTCCATAAACGTTTTCTCGTAGACTAGGGGGATAGTTTCAAAGTCATCACTAGTCAATATTAGGCATAGGACATTGATACAATGCTCCACCACATTTGCACATCATCTTCTCTAGTAGCATGGGCGTTTTAATCTCAAGTTTAACCACAGCTTCAACATATACTTTATTGTAGTGTAAATATTTTGGTTTGTAGGTCCACCACTTGTCCAAACTTGGCTTGTTGATGTATGGATATTATCAAAGGTCCACCAGTTCTCCAAGCTAGACTTATAGCACAATTTCAAGGTCCACCATGTGCACAACATGTGAGGAGCTATAACATGCAAGGTCTTACTTCAGGATTTCCCATCTCCTCTCCAATGCTAAGGTTCCATTGAAGCATGGAGAGAACCAACGTCCACCACTCAAGTTAGTACTTCTTTCCACCACTTCAAAAATCCATGATATGTTGTCCATGGGGTTCACCACTTTTCCAAGGTAGGTGCTCCATTGAAACATGGAAAGAAACAAATACCCGCCACTTGTATAAGCTAGGCTCCATTGAAACATGGAGAGAGTGAGCTCTACCACTTATTCGAGCTAGGCTCCATTGAAACATGGAAAACCCATGAAATGTTGCACATGGGTGGGTTTGTTTAAAGGTGCACTACTTGATTAATATATGATACTTTGCAAAATTTAGAGAGGTCAAGCTCTACCACTTGTCCGAGTTAGGATCCTCTAAAACATGGAGAGAAGCAAGTTTTACCACTTGTCCAAGCTATGCTCCACCAAAACATGGAGAGAAGCAAGATTCACCAACCTTGGCTTGATGTATGGAGATAATCAAGGTTCCACCATTTCTCCAAGATAGCTATATAAAATAATTTCAAGGTCCACCATGATATGTTGTACATGGAGAGTTTTTCTTCAAGGTCCACCACTTATCCAAGCTAGCTCTATTGATAGAAGCAAGCTCCACCATGTGTCTAAGCTCCCTTGAAACATGGGTAGAAGTAGATATTCACCACTTGTCAAATTGAACATTATTGCTTCTCACCAATTAGAAAATCATGGTGTGTTTCACATGAAAGTTTTTGTTACAAGACACGCTACTACTTGTCAAATCTTCCTCCAAGCTATGATATTGTTTCTCATCATTGGCAAAACCCATGATATGTTGTACATGGAGAGTTTTGCTCCAAGCTCCACCACTTGTCCAAGCTAACTCTAGTGACACATGGTATAGAAGAAAGCTTCACCATGTGTCCAAGATTGGCAATGTTGAAACATGGGAAACCACTTGTCTAAGCTAGAATCCCTTGAAACATTACATAAGAAAAACTCCACCACTTCTTGAAGCTACTGACAATAGTAAATGATATTGTTTCTCACCGATTGGGAAACCCTTGATGTGTTTCTACATGGAGAATTTTATTACAAGGCCCACCACTTGTCCAAGCTACCTCCAAGCTAAAATAATATTTCTCACCATTTGGAAAATCCATGGTATGTTGTACATGGGGGGTTTTGTTCCAAGCTCCACCACTTGTCAAAGCTAGTTCTATTGAAATATAAGGTAGAAGAAAGCTCCACAATGTGTCCAAGCTAAGCTCCATTGGAACTTGAAAAACCGCTTGTCCAATCGAGGCTACCTTGAAACATGGAGGGAGGCAAAGATTTACCACTTGTCCAAGTTAGGAGACATAAATAATGTGTGGTTAAATCCTAACTATGAATGAAGCGACCCTCATATATGCATTTCTACCTGATTATGTCAACTTTCATGAACTTGGTCATGATTGTGTGGGTGTGGGTATTGAATGGGAAAATGTAAGCATTGAGGATGTGACAGAAGTGGATAGCATCACTTTGATAAAGTGGCCCATCAAGTATACAACACTCTTGAATGGGAGCCCCTTACATCACTCTGTTCCAATTGATGGTATGTATGCAAGACGTTAGGATGTGTCCAATGACGACAATTCTGAGAGAAACCTTGATGGGAGTAATGTTATCAAGTTGTCAAGGAAGAGACGACATACTTTCATCAATAGGGTTCAAAATACAAGAAAATCACCAATTTCTACTTTATATCTATCAAATGAATCAATTCAAAGAATTCATGCATTGATTGTTATGCAAAACAATGTTGCCAGCTTGCAGATGGTGATATCGTGACAAGGTTACAACAAGAATTTTGGGGAGAGTCTCAACTGTGATGTCTATCTTTGTGATGGACAAGACATGCTTGTTGGCCACTCCAAGCCACTTTAATTTAGGTTCTTTATGCAAGATGAGACACCAATGAGGCAATACTAAGGCACATGTAGGTGTTTCAAGTTGGAGTGGAAGTATTCGCCTTCGAAAGATAGACACGTAATTAAATCCAATGCTACCGCATGGAGATCCACCTTGTGTACCAATGGAGGAATATGTCAAGGCTCATGAAGAGGTGATTTTAGGGTTGAAGAACTATATAAAGTTCTGGCAGAATTTAGGAAATGGCTCAAGAGTACCGCAATATTATAGACCCGTGATCGATTATTGGATCAAGGTAATTGAAGAGATTGGAAACCAATCATATCAAAGGGAGTCTTGTATGAAATATTTTGGCCAAAAGCTCAAGAATTTGGTAACCTACAAAGCACTACAAGGAGCAGAGAATTTCCTAGGCCTTGAGGAGTTGAATGACCATTTTTGTGGACCTCAATGAGATAGACCAAGGGAAGAGTTTGACCCTATGTGTCATGTTCATCAAGGTGACTTTGTTATGCTAGTTCCACATGAAATAGAAATCTATCTAGTTTGGCTTGCACTGGCTCTATCTGAAATTGATAACGAGTCTACCAAACCAAACTACAACAAAATATTGACCCAATATTGGGCACCTTGTGCAAGAAAGAGTGGGATGACAGATGCTCAAGTGTACAACAATTGTTGGAAGGGTTTTTGGGTTGTCAACTATAAAAATCCCAAGTGTGGAAAACTGTAGATGCAATTATTTGGTCTTGGAGACCCAACAAAGAAAGACCATTTTCTAGAATTAAGATTCCAGAAATGCATGCTCCAAAAGCCAAAGAAGGCCTCATTCGTGCACATCAACCACACTTGGATCAAAGTGTAGATGTGGTATCAAACGTGGAGTAAATTTATTTAGAGCTTCTATTGTGACTATACAAGTCAATTTTCTAAACTTAAGATCTTTATTTGTATCTTCATTTGTCTTCTGTAATTTGGAATATCTATAAGAGTTCATGTATAGGGCATCCTCTTGTTTTTTTGTATTTGTTAACAACACAATCCGTTAAGATTTGTACTCTATTTACCAATCATAAATCATCACATTTTCCTCGTATTTTCCCACTTTAAGTGGATAATTCCCAAATTACATGAATGTGGTCAATTTGCAAATTCCCATAATCTGATATTCTTACCAAAATACCTGATATGGTCTTCTAAGGTAAGTCTCAATTAAATTGTTAATGTCATTAACAAGAACTAGACAACACATACACAAGTATGGTGGCACAATTCTAGAAGGATTGGTTGGTTAAAGTAATAGCTATACACAAGATTGGTTAATTTAAGTATTAGCTATAGAAAGGTATATCATGATTGCACCATTTGTATCACAAGAGTAAGCTCACTAGCTATGTGTAATACTACTTCAAGTCCATTGTGCTCAAATAGTAGACCCATGCCGTTGGAAACGGGGAACAAACCCAACACACTACAAGCTTGCCTCTTTATAGCCCAGGGATTAACCCGCACCCCTAACCACACAGAAACTCACACACGCACAATTTCTGCCAACCTTCAGATCACAGGCTCACTGACGAGCAATCATGGCTACACACACTCGACAATAACGGCAAACAATTATCAACAACCAGCATCGCACACTTGTACCCACCGATGCATACACTCATCCCAATTCTGTAAAGGCACGCACACAGGGAGGTGACACACGCCTCGACCACACATATCAGTTGCCCACACAATCTCTCTCCCTCCCTCTTTGCGCACACACACACAGACTCGGAGCCAACGCTACCACATGTGAGATGCACAAGACAAGACGAGCAGATGATAAGATTGTAGTCGAAATCAAAATAACTCAACCAAACCATACATAATCATTGCATAGCCATAACTTTGATACGACAACAATGTTGACAATCCCACACACTTCACCATATGGCGTGCCTTGGCGGTTTCTCCTTTGCTTGATCTTCTGTAGCCGGGCACCCTCGTTGCCGGTCTCTTCTCAATTTGACGATTCCTGCTTGACAATCTTACTCTGGTAGCCCTTGATTAACGTCCTCCCACTGATGCCCTCGATCTCTAAAACATCTTCATATGACCATCCCCTAGCCTGCCATGCAACACTCGCCCTTCAATGGCACCTCTTGGCTGCAGCCATCCTCCTCCGGCAATCTTTGGGTGGCCTTAAATGGCGCCCTCTGTCCTGCTTGGCCAACCGACTCTGGCTGTTCTCTCTTTATCAACCTCATCCAATGGCGGCTTCTGCCTCTCTCTTCATGACCTGGCGGCTATGTACTCTCACCAACTGCAGCCAAAACAAAAGGCAATCCGCCTCCAACTGTCTTGCATCCTCCTCGCTCTTGGCGGCCCTCCTCTTAAATCATGCCCCATCTAAGCTAGGCCATGGTGTCACCCCTCTCGTTATCCCACCAAGCTCAGATAAGCTCCCCGCCACTGACGGCCCTCAACCTTCTCAACGCTGGCCCCCTCTTCATGGCGGCCTCCTGCTGCTCACAACATGCTCGCGGCCTGGCTCCCTTTGATTGCAGCTCGCGACACACGGCCAACCACCCACCTGATGCCGCTTTCGGCTCCTGAAGACTTGCCCACACTCTCCACTTGCCTTCACCTCAGATCTCCCTTGGCACCTTATGCCCTCCTCCTTACCACTGGCCCCTCCTCTCTTCTTTGATGGCGGCCCTGCCTTGCGGTCCACACTCTTCTTTCTCTCTCTGATGGCGCTGCACTACAACCCTCTTTGCATGCAACCCAGCTCCACTTCTGTGGAGGCTCCTGTCAACCCGCCCCTCTCGGCCTTACTGCACTTGCTTTGGCTGCCCTTGGCCCTAGCTTGGTCTGCAACCCCAACCAATGGTGCACCCGTTGGCGACCTCTCCATTCTTGGCCTATCTTGACATGGCGGGTCCTCTCTACAATAGCCCGTTGCCTCTGTAAAATAGTCCCGCCATGCAGCTTGCTACATCCATCTTTTGGTCCCCCAGCCTACTGCCAGCCCTCGGTCCTTCATGCAATTGGAAACCTCCTCCTCTATCCACCAGATGGCACTCTGCCCCTCGCATGCCTGGGAGATGGCAGGCCTTTCCATTGCCTTTGCTCGTGACTGCATGCCAACCAGATTTTGAAAAACAACCTTTTTTCACCTTTTATAAAAAACTCTCCAACTTGGCAAGCATTCCCACCGCATCGGGCTCGAGCATAACATAACCCTCCACTATGTACTGCTTCCCATCTTCATGCCTCCTTGCCATAGGTTCGAACTAGTCGCATCCACAACCTTCGACCATGTCATTTTTGTCATTCAATATTTGGCCACAAGGTCTGAGCACGTCTTTTTGGAGTATAAAAAGGGCCTTCAGTAACCTCAAACCACTAGCAGTTTCAAGAAAATGTCTCGCACATTGTCAAATAGAGTGCCCTACAAACATCTCGCTCAAAATTTCATATCATAAACCTCATAACACCTGTATTCAACATCCCTTGTCTCGTTCCCAAGCTTGGTGATATCAACATTTGCTCCCGTCACCTGTGATAGGAAAAAACACCCGTACCTTCTTCTAACGAGTGCTCCATCCCTGTGCACTTGTCTCCTAATTGCATCAAATACCTGCACAATGTTCCCGTCATTTGCCTACAGACTACCATGCCTCGGCTTCTTGCACTTCCATAGGCTGACCATCTTCAGTTGTACCATCATTGCCCAACCCCTCGTTGAGCATTCATGCTCAACCATAGCATTATGTAGATAATATCTGACTGCATAATAAGAGAACTGAAATAGTATATTCATAGATAGTAGAGAAACAAGTAAAGAGAAACTTTAGCAGGTGTTCGAGCCCCCCAGATCAAATGGAAAGGCATGAGATGTCCCATGTGTGAAGTCAGCTCCACCGGGGATCAAATTGATAGCGTTGAGGACAACCACCTATCTGTAAAACATGTGTGAACAATATATCCTCGGCACCCACAAACCTGTAAACAAGCCACTCTGGTAGCCTCCCATAGCATGGTTCTTCAATAACCTTTATCCATACGCATGCTTGATACCCAAAATGAGCGTAAACACCCACATTTGAAGCAGTTGCATCACCTGCAATCATTTCTCCCTTTGCTAGAGGGCTCTCCATAGCAGAACGCACATGCACAGAGCTTTGCAAACAGTGGAGAGCTTCATAGAAAGCTACCTGCAATAACACCTTCATGAGGAGCGTAGCACATACCTTCAACACCTTTTGTTTTGCCCCTACTCGCTCTTTAGTGACAAGAGCATGGGCTACTACCCCTTCAACTTGTACTTCACACGAGAGCGAGCTAGATTGCTCGACCATCAACTCTTGACCATCAGCCTTAGCTACCTACTCTTCAAACACATACTCGATCACCACGTCATTGGACAAGCAAGACAAAAATTGATCCCAAACTTCATCGCCTGCAAGGTTGACAGTACCCTCCTCTTTGCATGTGATCGGGATCTCACAAGCTGCACATATACCTGTCTCCACAGCGTCAATTGCCGGAGTTGTCTCTCTACGGTTACACACCAACTCTGGAACCCTATAGTGTACCTCAACATGCTGGCCAAGGCAAGGTTGCCCCACCCCCTGCATAGATAAAGCATCTTGCTATACCTCTACTTCACCTTCACTGAAACTTGATGTAGATAGCATATCGCTTTTGTCCACTAGGTATTCAATGTCTTGCACTTCTGCATGGTAGGCAACGTCAAGCATGACTTTCCAATCTTCGTCATAAGCCGCAAAATCCTCCACAAAACTAGAGCTTGAATCACTCCAAGCATCTTCGTTATCAGATTCATATTCGCTACTGGTGGAGCTTGTTAAAACTTCATCATAGGAGATTTTTGTATCAAGAATTGACTTCGTGCATACCTCTTTGTCGAATCTTCCATCCGAGTCTTTGATACTTCCATCTTGAAATCAAGAACAAAACAGGCTCAAACGCTCGACCATGATTGCCTATTGGAAACCTCCAAATTGTTGAGCCAAGACTTTGCTTTGCTTTGCATCACCTGTGACAAACCTCGAAGCTTTGCTTCATTGGTCAGCATCTGTAGTGACATCATATACAACTCTAGATCGCATACCCAATATTCTGCATCTTCCTCGCCAGTGAAAACTAGCAGACCATAATCTTCAATCATATTCAAACTGTAGGACTTCACCGACGAGCAATCAGTAGGTCCTCAGTGGGGACACCATTGATGGAAAGGGGGAAGGGGGAACAAACACAGCACACTCCAAGCTTGCCTCTCTATAGCCCAGGGATTAACCTGCACCCCTAACCACACAAAAACTCACACACACGCACACTTTCTGCCAATCTTCACATCACAGACTCACCTACGAGCAATCATAGCTACACACACTCAACCATAACCACAAACACTTATCGACAACCACCATCCCACACTTGTACCCACCGATACATACACTCATCCCAATTCTGTAAACACACTCACACAGAGAGGCGACACACGCCTCGACCACACATATCATTTGCTCGCACAATCTCTCTCCCTCTGTCTTTGCACACACACACACACACACAGACCCAGAGCCAACGCTACCACGGGTGAGATGCACAAGATGAGAGGAGCAGACGATAAGATTGTAGCCAAAATCAAAATAACTCAACCAAACCATACATAATCACTGCATAGCCATAACTTGGATACGACAACGATGTTGATAATCCCACAAACTTCACAATATGGTGCGCCTTGGCGGTTTCTCCTTTCCTCAATCTTTTGTAGCCGGCCACCCTCGTTGGCGGTCTCTTCTCAATTTGACGGTTCCAGCTTCACAATCTTATATTGGGTGCCCTCGATTAGCGCCCTCCCACTGATGCCCTCGGTCTCTAAACCATCTTTATATGACCATCCCCTAGCCTGCCATGCAACACTCGCCCTTCAATGCCGCCTCTTGGCTGCAACCATCCTCCTGTGGAAATCTTTGGCGGACCTTAAATGGCGCCCTCTGTCCTGCCATGCAACACTCGCCCTTCAATGGTGCCTCTTGGCTGCAACCATCCTCCTGTGGCAATCTTTGGCGGGCCTTAAATGGCGCCCTCTGGCTGTTCTCTCTTTGTCAACCTCATTCAATGGCGGCTTTTGCCTCTCTCTTCATGACCTGGCGGCTATGTACTCTCACCAACTGCAGCCAAAACAAAAGGCAATCCGCCTCCAACTGTCTTGCATCCTCCTCGCTCTTGGCGGCCCTCCTCTTAAATCATGCCCCATCTAAGCTAGGCCATGGTGTCACCCCTCTCGTTATCCCACCAAGCTCAGATAAGCTCCCCGCCACTGACGGCCCTCAACCTTCTCAACGCTGGCCCCCTCTTCATGGCGGCCTCCTACTACTCACAACATGCTCACAGCCTGGCTCCCTTTGATTGCAGCTCGTGACACACGGCCAACCACCCACCTGATGCCGCTTTCGGCTCCTGAAGACTTGCCCACACTCTCCACTTGCCTTCACCTCAGCTCGTCCTTGGCACCTTCTGCCCTCCTCCTTACCACTGGCCCCTTCTCTCTTCTTTGATGGCGGCCTTGCCTTCCAGTCCACGCTCTTCTACCTCCTTTGATGGCGCTGCACTGCAGCCCTCGTTGCATGCAGCCCAACTCCACTTATGTGGAGGCTCCTGTCAACCCACCCCTCACGGCCTTACTACACTTGCTTTGGCTTTGCCCTTGGCCCTGGCTTGGTCTGCAACCCCAACCAATGGTGTACCCCCTTGGCGACCTCTCCATCTTGGCCTATCATGACATGCAGGGTCGTCTCTGCAACAGCCCGTTGCCTCCGTAAAACAGCCCCCCCATGCAGCTTGCTACATCCATCTTCTGGTCCCCCAGCCTACTGCCACCCCTCGGTCCTTCATGCAACACCAGATGGCACTCTGCCCCTCGCATGCCTGGGAGATGGTAGGCCTTTCCATTGCCTTTGCTCGTGACTGCATGCCAACCAGATTTTGAAAAACAACCTTTTTTAACCTTTTACAAAGAACTCTCCATACTGGTAACTTCCATATTTTATTATGGAGAATCTTGTCGGATTCCCAAATCGAGCATCATGGTGCAACATGATTCGAACTCTGGTAGACTAGGCAAAAGTACAGAAATGCATGCGCTAGCCATCAGATGAAACTGCCATTGTTGATGAAGTGCTTACCATTTTAGTATAAAAAATAAACAATCTCGAGTCCCCCCAACCCTCGTCCAGTCTACTCTCGGGTCACAGTTCCTTACTCTGCTCACGCGTCCCCTCCTTCACGCGTCCACTCGTAACTGCAGTCCCTCACTAGCAGCAGGTGCGATGTTGAGCATGAGATTGCTTCACTTTCCTTTCAAAATCAAAGGGCATCAGTTGTGATTCCCCTCTAAGGTGATTTTTTGAAGATCGTAGGGACATACTGCTTCCCATCTTCATGCCTCCTTGCCATAGGTTCAAACTAGTCGCATCCACCACCTTCGACCATGTCGTTTTCGTCATTCCATATTCGGCCATAAGGTCTGAGCACGTCTTTGGCGAGTGTAAAAAGGGCCTTCAGTACCCTCGAACCACTAGCAATTTCAAGAAAATGTCTCGTACACTGTCAAATAGAGTGCCCTACAAACATCTTGCTCAAAATTCCATATCATAAACCTCATAACACCTGTATTCAACATCCCTTGTCTCATTCGCAAGCTTGTGATATCAACATTTTCTCATGTCACCTGTGATAGCAAAAAACACTTGTAGCTTCTACTAACGAGTGCTCCATCCCTGTGCACTTGTCTCCTAACTGCATCAAATACCTGCACAACGTTCCCGTCATTTGCCTGCAGACTACCATGCCTTCGCTTCTCGCACATCCATAGGCTGACCATCTTCAGCTGTACCACCGTGGCTTGTGCTCAAGGAATTCAAAATTCCATTTGTGCCAAGTTTAACACAGTGTCTGAAGTAATCGTCAAATTATGTGGCACATTTTCCTTCTTTGTGCAACGCGCAATGCATTCAACTAAGAAGTCAAGATCATGGGTCAAGTCCACTATAAAAAGTAGCAATGAAAATGTATGAATCGAAGTGAAATTTAGGAAGTAGCTTATGGGTCAATTTTCCCTCATCCCGGAAGAAAAACAACTACCACACTTAAAATCTATTAGCCATTTGAATTTTTATGCAGCTTGATGAGATGGGTTATGTTATAGGTGCCTTGAACCATTATGAATCAGTTTTCTTTCCGACCACATATCCAAAGTGTCTTCTCCAAGGAGTGCATCATGAAACAATACCTTGGATTTTGTGCATGGTGCCAACCTCCAAACTTGCAAGAGAAAAGAGGTGCACTTTCTGTTGGGTCTAAGTCCACTTGGATTCTTGATGTATGAACTCGATCTTGTGCTAGTTTATACACTAGTAGTGATAGGAAAACGTCTCCTTCCTGCACCATCTCCCTCCTTTGTGAAATCTATCCTCTTTTCGCTGCAAAAACATCCTTTTCTACACTCACAGGACACCATACAATAACATTATTGGGGATCGCGGCATTGTAAACCTTTACCATTAGACTTGTAATGAGCCACAAGACTGGCTCAAGCCACAAAAAATGGCTCAAATCAGGGTCTCTAGCATAACTTTTGTATATGACATCAAAACCTTTATAAAATTTCTTAGGTATGGGTTTTAGATATGCAACAAGTTTTCAAATACACAATTTAGATGAAAAGAAAAAAAATACACAAGATTGGTTAATTAAAGTACTATTAGCTATAGAACGGTAGCATCCTTTGCACCATCTAGCTCTCAAGAGTAAGCTCATATCCTAAGTTCAATATTTGACTTATTAAACGTTATGATTTGTGATATAATCCCTATAGGTACCACTTCAAAACTTGGTATACTCACTAGAAAAACATTTATCTCACCACTTACAATATTCCATGCTCTTCAAAGTTTTGGTACTTTATTCGGTGAATGACTTTGTTGGACGCATTTTTGACGCCCCGTTTTTTTGTAAATTTGTATATATGGACATGACGCCCGATGTCAAAAGGATGTGTGGGATTTTTTTTATATAACTTTCTTTAGCAAGCACATGTATATGCAGGGCAAGTCGCTAGGGTAGCTCCAGCTATAGGGTTACTGTAAGTGCCTGTATGTAAGTTTCTTGAAGAGAGACATGTAAATAACTAAAACTCATGTAGAAACTTAAAAAATTTCATCCAAAGTCTAAAAATTTAAAGGTTTAGCTTGTTGTATCTCCTTGATAGTTTTTGATGCAGGTTTCATCCTCACCCTGCCTTCTCTACGTGTAGTCATATTGGGACAGCTCTTTCTTCGCATCAATTTTGCATGTAGACACATGTAGATTCGATTTTGTTCATCTTAATATTTCTTGCAAGTCAGTTTTTAAGATTTCTTCCAAGATTTAAAGTGCCCCAATTGGAGTTGTGCTCTTTAAGTTACGACTAGTTCTCTACTGGGTTAGGATATGGCAACCTAGTGGCAAATTGTGTGCACACTGTTTGGGAGGGCATGTATCTATGAATTGTGGAATTAGTGTTGAAGTTGTGGGTTTGTGATGTTCAATTGTGAAAGGGAATTCCCTTGTCTTCATATGAATTGGTCAAAGTGTGTTGTAAATCCGTGCTTTGACATGGTTTTTATCCTATGTGCTATGGTCCTTTGGGTGGGTCTCTGCTTGTAAATTCCCGAGGGAGCATAGGCATTCTTGTTGGGGTTTATTAAGATTGGTGTTGAGGTTGAAGTTTTAATGCTCTTGGGCTGTAAATCTATAGAGATGTCCCACGTTTTCTTATTCTCCAACAGTGTTTTGGTGCCCTCCACTAAGGAATCACTTCAAGCTACCTTCAATTTATAGGTTTTGGAAGACATAACATTTAGTTTACTGGATTTTAGTGTGAATTCAAATGAAACTATGAAAGGTTTCATAGAGAAAATGTTATTTTCTTGCCTTCTTGCTAGCAAGAAAGACCCATCATTGGTCCTCCAAATCTTCTATTTGTGTTTGAAGAAAGATTTTAGGGAATGGTTGGAAGGCTACAGAAAGGAGTGACAATTAGCCCAACCTCCTCAAGTTATGACTTATGAAATGGTAAGACATGATTTTATTACACACTTTCAACTGGTAGAAGACCCACAAAAGGTATGGACATGCAAAAAGGATGCTCTGTTGCTAGCCAAAGTTGGCATGGAGCTGCTGCCTTAATAGGAGCTGTCGCCTTTGCTACTTTAACTAACTCCACCCTAGCATTTTCCACCAGTTTGTGTCTCCTCACGCTTCATCTTGTAGGCACATGCTGTCTTTGGCAATCAATGGTCTAAGATTGCCTCTTTTCTTTTCTATTATGTCAATGAACAAAAAAATAGCAAAAACAAACAGTTTTTCATGGAAGTCTATTCGAAGCTTGGTACAGGCATTAGGAAAAATATGAACCCTCTAGGGGCCCTTTGGGATTAAGGTTAATTAGAGGTCAGCCAATAGGAAGAGGGTGGTGGACACACTCTATACCCTCAAAAAAGTAGGGGGACAAGGTAGCCTTACACCTCTTAATTGTCTCTTACCTAGTGAGAAGGTAAGGGAGGTGGCTAGGGGAAAGAGGGGGGGGGGGGGGGGGGGGGGGGGGGGGGGGGATCACTTTGACCTCTTTTCCCCCACTTTTTGGCCCGGATTTAAAAATACAATAAAAATTTCAAATTTTCAAAAAATTTCAAATTTCAAGTTTTCCCTCCTTAAAAGGTCCCCAAACCTATTTCATGGTCAAAAAAGTATTTTTGACCTTCAAAAGTTAAAAACGTGCACTAAAAAATCCAAAAAATTGATTTTTAAAAAAAAACAAATCAAAACATCATTTTCACCCTCCAAAGTCTTTCCAAACCTATTCTATAGCTAAAAAGTGTTTTTCTCTCTCTACAAACCTTTTTCCAAGCTCTCCATTGCTACAACAACCACATGCACCCCCTATAGTCCATCATTATCTCTCTGCTAGCTTTCTCCCACCTCCATTGTAGCACCAAGCAAGCTCCTCCTCCATCTCTTCCCCTGCCCACCACATAGTTTCACACCAAGTTAGCTCCTCTCCCTTCTCTCATCTCCATTACAACATGAAACAAGATTCTACTCCTTCTACTTTCATTCACTCACACTACATGGAAACCTCTACTCCCGAAGGTGGCAAAAGTATGAGCTCACATGAGTTGCATACCACAACAATAGGAGGTGTGAATATCGCGTGGGCATTGCAAGGGTTCATCTCCAACATAAAGATAGAATGGTAAGAAAACTACCCTTGTAGCTTACATTCAGAGCTTAACATCATCTCCATCTTTAAGTTTATCATGCTGGAGAGAATTAACCTCTTAATGGATTTCAGTGTTTAGGCTTCACCCCTCATAACACTGGGTGGTGCTATTTTGTTGATGACTTTGGTGCGCCATCTATAGTTGTGTAGCATGTGATTTGAGTCTCACAATGTAAGTAAGTTGTGTTATCTATGGAGAGTCGTCAAAGATTTTTCTTGTAATTTATTCTTCGTATAATTGTCATTAGATAATTGGAATGATATCATTTTGTACTTTATAACTTTGTGCTCACATAATCTTTTGTTTACTTACAGATTCAACTTGTTTTAAGAGGACATGAGCAAGCAACCATGTGCAGAGATGGAAATCACTTTATTTTTGTTCCTTGAGGAACCTTTCACTACCATGTTATTTTGATAAGAATAGTAGGTGTTTTTTAGAATCTTGAACCAATAGGGACTCTCTAGGAGCTCTCATAGAAGCCATCCATATAGTACTACTATCTTCCCTAGTGTCATAGACACACAAATACTCAAGTGTATATGAATCTCTAGATGAGGAAGACAAATACTTGTAAGATAAGCCTAACAGCAACAACATTGTCTCCATTTGTAATTATTTTTCATGAGGCTGGATTCCTCTATAAATGCAATATAAATATGTTTTTTTGTTAAATGGTGTCGCATTGAGTGAGAGTATTTAATTTAGATTACTGAAGTTTCATACAGATCTGAGAAATATTGTTTACTTTTATGGATATTTTGATTTGCCTGTACGATGATTCAAGTCGCAAGTCTTAATCACTCCACCTTGAAGAAATTCAAGCAATATTTTGATTTCAGTTTAATCATTAATGGTTATTCTTATTAAAGTGGATCATAAACTTTGTCAAGATGTCCTCATTTGGGGATGTTGAATATATATCTTTAGCAATGTTTCACAAGAACACTAGGTGGACACAAGAGGTGGACACAAGGAAGTAAAAATTGGCTCCTTGTTTGGTCGATTTCTAGTGTTTAATGTTTAGTGCACAGGATTTGTGAGGCCGTTGACATGGGGAGTTTACTAAAGTATATGTAACATAGCACATGTGTTCAACATAAGGGATTTTATATTCTTGTAAAGTTGCAGAAACATGTGTAGATAAGGCCTATAAGGGGTACTTTTAATCCATTCTAGTGAACGCACGTGATATAGGAAAATTTTACATAGTGAATGCTCCGGACCTTTGAACACAAAGAAAGGGGGGGGGAGGGGGGGGAGCTCTAATTACATCTGAGTGAAAAGAAGTGAAATTTGTACTGTCATGTTGCATAAATATTTTCTTTCACTTAATCTAAAAAGAAATTGGTATCCTGGGGTGCAGACAAGGCCATATAATGCAAAAAAAGGGGTGGCCACAAGCGCGCGTAGTGAGCTATCCAAAACTGCTGGATGGGCCATATGTGGGCCCTTGTGGCCACCCTTTTTTTGCATAATTAGGCTATTGCTGCACTCCAGAACCCTGGAAAAGATCATGAGATGAACCTAAAATTGAACTTTTCAAGCACATTATGCCTTCCTTCAACTCAACTTACTAGTTCCCTGCACCAAAAGGGAAAATCACATTGGACAGTATAAAAATCTAGTCTCATGCTGCATAAACATCTGGTTTCATCAAATATTAACATTCTTGCTATTATAAGGGGCAAACAAGGCCATATAATGCAAAAAAAAGGGTGGCCACAAGGGCGCGCAGGTGAGCCATCCAAAACTGTTGGATGGGCCATCTGCGCGCCCTTGTGGCCACCCTTTTTTTGCATAATTAGGCTATTGTTGCACTCCGATCCACGACCTTGGAAAAGGTGAGATGAATGTAAAATTTAACTTTTCAAGCACATTATGTCTTCCTTCAACTCAACTTACTAGTTCCCTGCACCAAAAGGCCAAATCACATTGGACAATATAAAAATCTAGTCTCATGCTACATAAACATCTGGTTTCATCAGCTATATTTAACATTTTTGCTATCCTAAGGGGCAAACAAAGCTAGAAAATGCAAAAGAAAAGGGTGGCCACAAGGGCGCGCAGATGAGCCATCCAAAACTGCTGGATGGGCCATTTGCGCGCCCTTGTGGCCACCCTTTTTTTTGCATTTTCTAGCTTTGTTTGCCCCTTAGGATGGCAAAAATGTTAATATTTGATTTAAATTTAACTCTTCATGGCCAAAACCACTTAACTTAAAACACATGGATAAACCGAAAAGCCAAATCACTATGGAGACAGTAGACACAACTCTTAATCATTTTGTCATTGCAAAGTCATCTGAAATGATGTGAGCCTCTACAACTTCTTGAATAGCCTCCAACGCTATTGCTTGCATTTTATACTGATTTCCATAGCTTTGAAGCACCTCCTTCACCGTGTGAGCATATTTTTGATGCATGGCCATGATTCAAGTGTTAAGTTTTTTTCGGTTGTTTTCAACAGCTTCTAGATTTCAATCGGCTCCGAATCTGTCTGGGCTTGTCTCACATGAATTTGTTCATCTCATCGCGTTCTTCGACCATCATGTGATGAGAAAAAATCATATCTTGCTCGCATTCTCCAAAAATCAATGTGCAAGTTGACAATTTATTTAAAAATGATGTAAAACATACATTTTTTACTTTTTTCTTAATCTACGGGCTCCAACGAGCATTAAAACCATGGAATCTGAAAATACTCAATGAACCATTGTTTTTTATTGTGTTAAGGACTGTATTTCCTACATACAAAACTTTCCCAAGATCTCGCCCTAACACCTTCAAAAGTGGCTTCCAAGGAGTGTACTCGGTCAAAATTTGAAACTGAAGAAAAACAATCAGAATGAACTCCTAAACTGTGTATAAACTTTAGAATAACCAAAATTTCCTTCAAAAAAAAGTTATGCTAAAAATTTGAAAATAGCCCCCCATTGGACTCCCCACAACGATAGAAGTCAAAGGGTTCAAGGAGAGGTATGGTGTCACAAGTGCATGGTGAGAATCTCATCGAGGTTTATTCCGTCAAGATCTCTTGTACTTTATCATGTCTTCTCATGTACAATCTTACCAAAAAAAAAATGATACTTTAAATGACTACAAATCTTATTTAACTTATCAAACAATCTAAAATATGGTAGACCAAGAGTGCTCTTACACATCAACAAACAAAAAAGTCCAAACTTCTTCTCATTAACTTTGATAAACATACATTCGTGAACAACTTCCAAAGGGTAGTGCAGTCATAGTTCTTACATCCATTCCATGACATGGTATGCTCATGGGGTGACCTATCATATAAAAATATCTCTGGTGGGGGTGCCCTCATGTTAGGAAAGGGTGTGCTGCTAATGAAAAGTTGTTGTATTGTCCTACTAGGGATCTCTCCATGTTAGCATAGTGATTTTTGGTGTAGTGGGAGCCACATTGCTTGAAGAGAGCTTTGTGCCATCGTAAAAGCTTCATGTTATGGTAGTTCCTTGAGCCATTCTTGCATTAAGATGAGATTACCCACCTCTAATAAGGATGGATTTGAAGCACCTACCTGCAAGATGTAACAAAGAAGGCTGTTTTAGAGGAAAAGTGGTGACACTTGACCTCTCTAACCTGCACCCACTGTTTCTTGTAATGCCACTATTTTGAGCTGAAGAGTTTGACATTCGTGCATCCACGAATGCAAAGAAGCACCTGCACCCATACACAACCAATTGTAATAGCCTAACAAGCCTACTTCTCCCGTCCCAAGATATTGAAGAACCATACACATTCGTCTCACCGATAGTATGACGATCTTGGGATGACCTCTGCTCACCCTCACGTGTGGCCTTCGGTGCAAACACCGCAGACAAGCAATATGTACACTTTTGTTGTGTGGAGTACATGGTGGTGGAGGGATACGATTTGTGATGTCCGTGAGCACCATGGCAGTTGTTGCGTGAGGAAGCAAAGAATGAAAAGAAAGAGGGGGGAGGGAGAGGGAGGAACATGGGAGGAGAGAAGGGGGCAGAGGGGAAGAGGGAGAGAGAGGGGAGGAGGAGGAGAGAAGGGGGTAGGGAGGGAGAGGAGAGGAACATGGGAGGAGAGAAGGGGGCAGAGGGGGGAGAGGGAGAGAGAGGGAAGGAGGAGGAGAGAAGGGGGTAGGGAGGGAGAGGAGAGGGAGAGAGGAGGAAGGAGGAGGAGAGAACAAAGGTTTTTTTTTTTGGGGGGATTTTTTTTTTTGAAAAAGTGGACTTTTAGTGTTTGTAGGTTTAAAAAAATGTCAAAAAATGATTTTTTGATGTGTATATATATTGGGAGGGAATTTTAAGTCAAAAATAAGTAAAAATAACTTTTTTGAAAAAAAGTCAAATTTTGGCTCTTAGTGACCCACGTTTTTGCTGATGTGGCCACACCCCTTTACTCCCTTCACTTTCCAAAAGCTAGAGAGAGAAAGTGACCTCTTAGGTCCACATCCTACATGTGTCTAAAAAAAGGCTAGAAAAGTCTACTCAAAACTAGCTTCTTGAATGCCCTTGTCCCCTTAACCCTACACAACATTAGCCTTAATCCCTAAAAATTAGGATTCCTTACAAGGCCCATGCAAGGTTCATATTTCTCCTAATGGTGAAGGCCAGACAATAGAAGACTTTGTGAAGGCATTTAATGCGTTATGGACAAAGTGGTGTGCATCTTTGGGGGTTGAAATTCCTCTAGCCATGTTGAAGAAGGATATGTTTCTTGCAAGTTCAAGAAGTAGTCTATGATTGAAGATGGAGCTTAAGCAACCAAGGACCTTCGAGGAGGCAGTTGAAATTGCAACACACATATACTCCTCCAGGCATATCCCTATCCTCGTCGCACGACTTGGGTATCCTCTCTCCGCTGCCACGTGTGGAGATGGTTCCATGACACAATTTCCAATTCTTATTTTTCTTTATCTTGTGTGGAAAAGTCTTACAAAAATAATCTACTCTAGATTGTTTCTAAATCAATAATCCGAGAAGTAAAGCAAAGGTCTGGAATATGAGGACAATTGCGGAATAGCCCATGTAGATTCTTAGTCTTTCCAATGTTTCTTTTTATAACCAATCGATTAGAAGAGTTTCTTAATTAAATCACATACTCCTACCTTATCATGATCCCTTCATGGATCCATTTTCCTTCCTTCTTTTCTCGTAGACATCAAGCCTACCCAAACTAGGCCAATTTCTAGATGCATCCGCGGGTCCCTATCACCTGACCGGGACACACTTCCATTCAGTCTCATTTCTAGGGTAGTGAATGAACCCTAGCTCAAAACATAGACCGACGATTATTAGTCCTAGCCAAAAAGGATCATCCCCCGTTGTATCCCACAGGTAAACACCTACGTCGGCCTTTTCCAAGCATGTAAGACAAAGTTCACACTTAAATATTCTATGTTATGCTAGGGCTATCCACATCAAATCTTCTCGGTGAAGTTTTAATTATAGTTTAACTTTAGATTAAGTTACTTGAGCTATAATCTCTTGGTTCCTAGTTTATTTTAGTCTTTAATCAAACAAGATCGTAAATACAACGAGTCTCTTGGGAGTTTGAGGTTTCGTCTTGACATAAGTTTCAAGCTAACCCCGAATTTGACGAATCCCATTTTGGTCCCTTTGCATCATTTTCCATACGTGGGACATCTCCATGGAAGCGATGGGAGTTTTATTTTCAAGCAACACAATCACGACATCCATGAAGCTATTCCCTTACTCCCCCGTTCAAATTTGCAAAACCAACTTGAAAGTAGATAAACTTGAAATGAACAATGCATATGCTTTCTACAATGAGTTTTTCTTTGGTGTGATCTATGCATGGTAAACACAAAAATTCGGAATGCACCAACTTGAAATCTTGAGACATATAATCAAAAAATTTCTTTTGAGTGCTTATGCAAGAGTGAAACCCTTCCATGGATGGTAATGTAAGAGAAAAAAATGCAAAGTTCCTAAGAGTGGACATGCTAGTATAGTGAAAAATACTCATGCAATAGTGTATGAATGATTAACAAATTCTTCTTTAAGAAAGAATTTAGACATACCTTTGCTATCATGGAGAAGATTAACTATGTAGCTAGAAGAGGCCCCGGGGAGGTCACCTAATAAAAATGTAACCTATCATGTGAGTTCAACAAAAGGGTATTTAAAGTTCTTGAAACTTACAGAAATATATATACAGAAAGGCATTATTTTTTCAAATTTGAAAAAAACTTACAAATTAAAAAAAAACAAAATTCACAGATAAGGGGTTTTACTAACATGTCTTGAACGCACATGATATGGTAGTTTTACACAAAGTGAACCCCCCGAGGAAGAGGCTTATGATTTTGGGACTTTCCAATTGATAAGAGAGGGGATACCTTAATTGGAAGGAAATTCCCACTTCCAAAGAAAAACTCCTTTGATTAAGATAGGGCTACCCTTGAAAACTTAACTCTCCTTGAGAGAATTAGTATTAACTTTATTGGTATCACTAACAAAATCTTACACACATTCTCTTTTCCTCTTTGAAAGAAGAAAAATCCTATTTCTTAAATTTAAAGAAAAACTTGTGAACCTTTCATAAGAGCATTCTTTTTTTAGAGTAAAATATAATGCCACTTTGAATAGAATGGTTAATTCTAAAAATTTCCACTACATAATTGCTCGTGATCATGTGGAAATTATCTTGTGTATCTTATAAAATTAGAAAAAGATATTTTGGTGGGGTCTAAGGATATTCATAGATATTAAGAATCATCCAACATTCATGCTATTTTAGTATGATCTCTAATCACATATGGTTAAAGAGAGTGCTTTCTACTCTCGCTATGCCGTATTAGTCTAGTAATCTAGAGAAAGGAACTTGAAATATATGTATGATCTCCAGTCATCTATGGTTAAAGAGAGTGCTTTCTACTCTCTCTATGCCATATTAGTCTGGTAATCTAGAGAACTTGAAACAACGGAACTTGAAATAACATCGGGGTTAGTTGTTAGAAACATGGCTAGGTATGATTAGTAATGAACCATAATTAGAGGGAAACAATAAATTAAGTATGTATTTCTTCTTCCCAAGCAAAAGGCTTGCTTATGGAAAAATGAGAGCTCAAGCATGAATTTATGTAAGCATGAAAGTAAATCACTTTCAATCAAGTGCAAGATGATTAAGACAACAAGAAAATATTTCCTTAGTGTGTGTATGGTCTAGTCTTCTCCATGACACTTTGAATGTAGTCGGCTCTTCACTTTGCTTGAAGGCCCCCAATTTGGCTACTTGAAATGAGAGAATGGTAAGATGAAAAAGGAATTCAAGCTATGGAAAGCTTGAGAATTAGGAGAGAGGAGAGGGAGAGGGTAGTGTGAAGAATAAGATCAAGTTTTTGACAAACATGATTAGGGTTTTGGCCATTGCTTCTCTTGGAGAGATGTGTGTATGTTTGTGTGTGTGTGTGTGTGTGTCTGTGTGTGTGTGTGTGAAAGAGCTTTGGCTATGGCTATGGCTTTCTCAAGCTTACTCTCAAGTTTTCACCTTGATAAAATGAAGGAGAGAAGTGGAAAATGAGAAGAGAAGCCCTCTTTTTATGCACATTTTAAATAAGTGCTTTCACTTATCATGATAGCTTATCTTTCTTTGATAACTTATCTTACTTATCAAAACTTTCTCAACAAGTTACTTACTCACCTTATCCTTATCTTCTCTTTTATGATAATTTTGCCTCAAAATGAAAATCTAATCTCCTATGCATTGGTTATTTCCATGTTTCAATGGCATAAGCCAGAAGTGTCTCGTGAGTATACTTTATTGTTTAAATTGAGCCCGAATTTTCTCCAACACTTTTTTTTTCTTTCTATAATTTTCTTTTTCTTTTTCATATTTTAAGTCGGTGGATTATATGTGTTGGCCTTGCATAAGGGCTAGGAGAAGGCTCTTACAGCAAATGTGATGCTCCTAGCACACATTAAAGAGGAGTGTAAATAGTTCTAAAAAAGAAACTAAATACTTTCTATTACAATCATTTGCAAAACTTGCTGCAACATTTGAACCATAACAAAAGGTGAAACATAAGTCACTTCTTGGTACAAACAATAAAACTTTCTCATTAACAACACATAGCCTTGATGTAAGAATAAACAACCATCTGTTAGTGCTGTTTAACAACACTTGTATCTTAACAAGTGGTTCTAAGTATTCGATAATTCTTGGCCATTGAAATTGTTCCTGATACATCGTGCTCAAAATGGTCTAGAAAGTGGATTTGACTAACACCTAGGGACTTTGTTGCGACACATAATTGAAATAATGGGCACCAGTTTCTGTCCCAAAGACTCATATTCTCCACATGTGGAATATGTCTCATGTAAGGATATTTAAAAAGAGAATATCCTTCAAGTATGAGTTGTACTTGTGTGTCGAGGTTACTGTAAACTCCACGACGTGAGTAAAAGAGACCCTCATTATCCTTACTCCACACTGGCTAGATCGAACGCCTTGAGTTCCCTAGACCATGTTATATCCCATATATGTGACAACATGTGCCAATCAAAGCCTACAAGTGGGTCCATAACTGCTCACTGTAAAAACTTATTTTTGACACTACAACCCAAATTTCTTGGCTCTTACATGAACTTGACATCTCTCTTAAGAGAAAAAATGGATGAAAACATAAAAGCGTTTGCATCCTACTTGGAAAAGTAGACAAAAACATATTAGAAACGGAAGAAAAACCAAATCAAATGCGTACCTAGCTTTCCCGTAGACAATTAGGAAGGACAGAAGGAGAGAGTGCTGAGATAATGAACAAATAATCTTTTATTCTATTGTGATGTATGTCACTTACATATTCTCCAGTGCAAACCATATCTGTGCCATATATTATCCTATAAGCGTACAACAATGTTCTTGTACAATGCTCTCATAGAGAGAGATAACTTAGGTCACACTTGACACACCTACCTTCTATGTGGTCGTGACTATACTAGAGTGACTGAGGTATGACACTTTGCTTGTGAATAAAGATAAATAAACTAACTTACCTTGTCCTTGATAGAGCGGCTAGTTTTATAGTGGAAGCATATACAATGATGGGGTCTCCACCATCCTACTAGTATACCATGCATACATATCCAAAAAAAGAATACTAAGCCCTTGGCTTCAATGATAGTGTCAACCATGTGAGCTCTTGTTATACGTGCCTTGCACGATTACACTGGCATGGATACATCACATTGCATCGTTGTGTAAATTGTGAGCTTATATTTCCACGTAGTGCCAAATATGTGTGCCATTATTATTGATCTGAAGTCAATTGATAAAAATTTGGCACATAAGAGAAGCCTTGCTTCACATGAAAATTGATGAAGCACTTTACTCTGCACAATTGAAATAAAAGGGTAAATTACAGAAGAAACACGCATAACTTGAAATTTACTAATCGTGTCGCCCACTTGTGGGCAGGTTTCTGGTAATCCATAAGTGAGAAGCTCGCTTGAATTCGGCTCATAGCCATATGTACTCCTGAGTGAGTTAGCATATGTACCATATACACTCTCTTGTAATGCAAAAACCTGCAAATATCTTGGCAAATTTCCCCAAGTTCGTATGCTATTAGCATATTCCAAACTTTGGAAACGCTATGCAAAATGTGGAAAGGGAAGCCTTGCTTCACATGAAGTACTCATGCAGTTCTGGTGCTCATAGCTAACACATACTAGATTGTCAATTTACAATGGCATAATAAAATAAAGTCGACGTTGTCGAGCATTCACAGATAATTGACCGTGTTGAGTTGTACAATGTACTGAAAAACAAAAAAATACTTGTAATAGACGTGCCTCATACCTGCTTATCTTGAGAATTTGTAGACGGAGCTTTTCTCCTGTGATGTTTGTCATAGAATTGTCATACACAAGACAAGGAAAGAAAAAGTAACCGTGAGACCACCTTATCACTAGAGTAAAGGGAGTTAGAACGATTGTTGTACTTGATAGTGGGGTAGGAGTATCCATTGGTATGAAGGGAATCTGAAAGACATGGAAAAGACTATCTCCCAGGAAAATGTACATGAAGTTGCAACTAGCAGATGGATATTTAGAGAGACCTTAAGGAATGCTAGAACAAATTATTGTATCCTATTGCAAAATAGAGTACGAGCATACTTTTGTTGTAGTTGACTTTGAAAAAGGGAACAATTTTGAGATTATTTTGGGACATTCATTCATGCATCAACTCAAAATGGTTTATGATTGGGGCTATGACCATCTCCTTTATGGCATAAGGGTATTACAACCAGGTTCAGCACGAAGGACCATAGTTACAAAAATGTAAATTGAATCCCAGTGGTGATAGATTTTGGTGTAACTATGGATTTTGGAATACAATTTCTTGCTTGATTGGTGAAGGGAGTGCATGTTTGGATGTGTGGAGTATTTGAATCTGGGAGCTTAAGGAAAGAAAATTGCATCTTGTAGAGATCTCTAGAAATTAAGGCTAACATTTGAGAACAGTTTCCAGATGAGTTATTTGAACCCTTTGGATGGGAATAGATACTGGCTACTCTAGATGTGTGCATAAACGAATAACACCTAGAAAGCTTTGTGATGAGAATGGCTATGACACAAGTCCCTACTTTTTGGTAAAGGTATTGAAGGAAGCCGACAAAAGTTGTGAGTATGAAAGCAAAATATGTGAGATGGATAGCTACCACATGGAGTGTGATGCAAAAGCACAAACAAAGGACTATACCCAAGAGGAAGTGTTTAACCTTTGGGTGCTATGATCCCGTATTTAGTGCCTACATATTTTCATAAACAAATATATACATATACCCCCCCATAGTTTAAGTATATACATTTACGTACTCTCTACAATTAAGCATAATTTAAGTATATACAATCAACATAAATGTAGTCATTTTTTTGAGTAGAGATAAAGAACTATGGTTGTAAATGTAGCCATCGTTTTGTGTTGTGTGTAGTGTGAGAGTGCTCCTATCTCTGTAGAGTGCTTTAAAAAAGAGCTTCTTTATTGTGCTTCTTGTGCAACATCTCTTCACATCAGCTCCTTATTCCTGGTATAACTACAAACATTACATTTTTGCCTCCATTTTGAGGTAATGTACCCTTGAAATCTTTGCAACCTAATGCCACATCCACAGAGAGAAGGAGAGGGAGAAAGAGAGAGAGAATGATAGAGAAGGTAGAGAGAAGAGCATAGAAATCAATATTTAACTCCACATTTTGGGACATTGTCAGGCATTTTTTGGATGAAGATAAAGTCACTAATCCATGCTAAAAAGCTTGCTCACTAGCCTCTAGTACATAGATGTACATAATGCTTTGAGTTTTCAGAGTGCTCTTGTAAAATTTATGTATAAAGGCTTGGTTCAGCTTGGTTATTTGCAAGAGTTTCGGGTGGGTCAAACAATTAGAAGGTGGTTTTCAATGAGTACTTTTAGTTGCTTAATAGCCGGTGAATCAGACTCATACATCATAAGTTATATGCATTGGAACTGGGCGGCTCCTTAGTTAGAAAGTGGGTGTGGATGCATGCAAGGAAAGGCAAGTGGGCTTATTTGATGTATTTAATTAGAAAAGGTGTGTCCAAGGATTTCTAGAAATATCCAAAGTGATAAGCTCTGAGCCGGGCTTTACAGCATCGCATTCAGTACTCGGAGTCACCCGCCACTCTCAGCCAAGATTGCTCGGTGTGGGGAGCAAAACAAAAAGTTTATTGGCTCAAGTGGGGAGGTAGGAGGATGGTTCCAAGTGTCAATTGAGTAATCCTGCATGGGGGGGAGCAAGTGGAAATTGGAGGGTATAAGAGGGGGAGTGGGTACCCCCTAACGGTGTATCAAAGGAGCAAATGAAGCCTCCTTGCCTTGCTATGGAGGGCTCGTGGGTGTTGAGGGAGAGAGGGGGTGCCATTTTCAGTTCATAACTACTTCCCAGGCACTTGGGTTCCTTTTTGGTCCACTGGACACCTCCCTTCCCCGCTTGCCTTGGTAAAAAAAGTGGCCGACATGCCCTTTTTAACCCAAATTAATAAGCCCAAAATGGACGAGTTAAAAGGTGACCAAAGAGAGAACCATGTAGGTTAAGAGGGGAGAGAAAATTCCTTTGGATAAGATTAAAAAAGAAACCCTTTCTAATAGCGGCAATTACCTGCACATCGTTTTGCTTACGGAGACTAGCCTTTTCGAAGCTTTTGAGAGATACCCCAACTTCAAAATCTTGTAACTCTCTTGTCTGTTGTCGGAATCAAGCATATGGATACTCTATGGAGGTCTACATGACACGAGATTCATCTTTATGGTCTTGGTTTTTTGCAATTTTAATTATGGTTTGGGTTAGGGCTGTTTCTCACCAGACTTCATAGGAGTTCGACATAGGTGTTTTCCGCATCTTTATGGTGCTTCCTTCGGATGGTGTGGTGTGTGCAAGGCTATAGACGTTCTCATTTTCCTTATTGTTTTGCACTCTAACATCATTTTGGTGCCCCCACAAAGGAGCAAGTGATCCTACGCTCCAATTCTTGTGAAATATGTCTATTTTGTAGGGAGGTAGTGAATGTAAAAGGGATGTGGGTCCTTATGGACCCACATCCCTTATGGACAACCCTTATGTGGGTCCTTATGGACCCACATACACAGGGGGTTGTCCTTATGGAAAACCCCCTGTGTATGTGCAAATTTGGGACAACACTTGAGGCGGTCATATAACTGGATTGCAACCTTTAGAGGGTCGTGAGGTTTTGTAAAGCCAAGAATTGGGGGTTGGGTTACCCAGTGTGAGGTAGATTAGGTACTGGAGTGATCCATCGACATCCCTTGAGCTTTAGACTTCACATGTTAGTGTTTTTTGTGGCAATCAAACATGGCAGACGAGTTCCCACAATTTCATGGATTGCCTAATGAAAATGCACAGAACTTTATTGAAAAGTTGGAAGTCAATGGCTTATTGTGAAATATACTAGAGCAAGCTATATTGTTGCGGCTACTGCAATATAGTTTACAGGATGAGGCAAAAGTTTGGTTACACAATTTTGAGGAGTTGATGCAGGCATAAAACCTAGGGGTGGTTTTGGACTACAATCATGTGAAGCAAGCCGATCCATCAAAGTACCTGATGAAGTTTGGCATGAAATTCTCGGATACACTCAGAGGGCTAATCAAAGTGTTGATGATTTTGTCATGCAGTTAACCCGTTTATGGGATAAATGGGCCCGAGCCTTGGGAAACAAGATCCCTCCATCCATTTTAAAGAAGGAATATTTTGTGGCAAACCTAAAAGAAAGTTTGAAGTTCAAAATTGAGCTAAAAAGTCCCGTCACCTTCGAGGAGGCAGTCGCCATTGCCAGAGAGAAAGAATGGAAAGCTCAAAGGCTTAATGGATATGGGAAAGCGGTCCCTGAGAAAAATATGGTAGGCAAAAGGAGGAGAATCAGGCAGAAGCTGGAGGCCAACCTGTTCAAAGGGCTGCTAATGCTAAACAGTTGCAACAAAATATGCAAGACATGATGACCATGATGCAGGAATTATGACTTAGTGTTCTTGGTGGTGGAGGTGGTCGTGGTTGTGGACGTGGTAGATGGATGGCTCAGGCATGTGAAGCTCATCCTAATGCTAATGCGGGTCGTGGACAAGGTGGTTTTGAGCCACAAAGGAGGTTCATTCCTACTTGTTAGAATTGTGGTGAGCTTGGTCATATCAGTACTTAGTGTTCAAAGGCAACAAGGATCAGAGGGGATATGTTTCCACTTCCTCAGCACATTCCTAACACAGCTAAGGGTTATGCATTAGATATACGGGAAGATCAAAGTGCTGGACAGGAAAATCAAGTATCAACCTCTGGTGGTCATGTGGGCATTGTGCGAGCCGAAAATAAAGAAGCATATGTGTTGCCAGTAGACAAAAGAGAGAGGGAAGGCTATATAGCACCAGGGCCTAGCAGAAAGAAAGGGAAGGAGAAAGATGGTGAAGATGTGAAAGCCAAGAGAAAGAGAAAGCCTCGTGGATGATTTGAAGTGGTGGATTTACCATTGGGAGAAGGCCAAACAACTTACAGTCTAAAGGAAGTCCTGATTGGGAGGAAAGTAGATTGTTCTTTTGGGCAGTTGATGAATATGGTGCCCAAACGTAAAAGGCAATGGAAGTCATTAGTGAATCCATAAAAAGAGTCGAAGCATGGACAAGTCATAATGTTGTCTATGGGAGAGTTACCTGACATCTGTCCTGTGGTGAACGCTTGGCACAAAGGTGTGGGCATGGGAGAAGCCTACATTGATGAAGGTTCCCAAGTTTGTGTGATCACACAGTCATGTGTCAAAAGACTGGGTCTCATTACATGCGAAAGCTTTGGGTTTTGGATTTGACTAGCAAACCTTGCCAAAGTGAAATGTTTGGGAATGATCAATAATTTGGAAGTTGAAGTTTTTAACGTGAACGTTATGGTAAACTTTCATGTTATGCCAGCTGTTCTGGGAGCTTTTCCTCTCATTTTGGGATGACCTTGGTTGAGAGATGTTGGTGCATGCAAGATTGACACAAGGGCACAATCAGGGTGCATGTCAAGAAGGGTGAGAAGAGACTGTTTGATATGACTACAAAATAACCTATGGCACTTGAAGATGTGAGTGAGAATGAGTCGTCCAAAACTAACACTGATGATAGCTCTAAAGACTCAGAAAGTAGCACTCGTTTGAGTTCCAATGATGAGGGTGAAGTGTCATTTGTGCTGTTGGATGAGGAATAGAAAGAGATTAGTGAAGTGTTGCAAATATCAGGGAATATAAATGCTTCAAGCCGTTTAGAGCAACTTGAAGAGTTGATACAACCTAAACAAGAACTACCAGTGAAGAAAGAGTTGATTCAAAATATGTTTATTGATTTGACAGAAGGAGAAAGAAGGGAGTACTTAGAAATGTTGGACAGGTTTCCAAATCTTTTCATTACCTCATATCAAGAAATAAGGGGTTTTGTTGGGGATCCTGTGAAGATCGAGCTAGTTGAAGGGGCAAAGACAATATGGCAGAAGTTAAGAAGGATGGGTAGGGAACACATCAATGCTTTAAAGGAAGAAGTGGAGAAGCTTTTGGATGCAACATCCATTGTGCCACTGGATAATGCTGAATGGGTGAGCCCTGTAGTAGTCACCCCAAAGAAAGATGGCGATTGGAGAGTTTGTGTTGATTACAAGCCATTAAATGTGGTGACCAAGAAAGATCCTTACCCTTTGCCTTTTATTGATCAATTGTTAGATGCAGTGGCTGGTTTTGATAGATAGAGTGTCTGTGATGGGTATTTAGGATACTTTCAGCTTATCCTTGCTCCTGAAGACCGGAAAAATACTACTATATCATGCCATGGGGTTGTTTCTGTTTTTGTTGCCTTCCTTTTGGGTTGACAAATGGGCCTTGAGCTTTTGAAAGGAAAGTGGATTGGGTCCTTACCCCGTTCCTTGGAAATTTTTTCAAAGGGTTCATAGATGATTTTTGCATATAGAGTTCAAGGAAAGAGCATGTTGAAAATCTTGAAATGACTTTTGCCAGGTATGATGAATGTGGGGGTCAGCTCAATCCTAAAAATGTCATTTGGCGCAACCACGCATGAAACTTCTTGGGCATGTTATTTCAGAAAATGGGATTGAAGAAGATCCAGAGAAAGTGAAGGCTTTGTTGTTACTGTCATCTCCAAAAGGTACCAGACAGTTGGCCACTTTCATACAAAAAGTTAAATATCTGTGTCGCTTCATACCCTTGGCATCGCATCTATTATATCCATTGCAGCAAACAGTCAAGAATGATCCCTTGGAATGGTCTCATGACTGTGACTAGTTTTTTGACGGAGTTAAAGAGGTTTTGAGTATGTTACCTATTGTGCAAGCTCCTGACTGGGAAAAAGAGTTTTATGTCAACCCATCAGTGGGAGATGATGCTATTGGAGCTATGTTATTGCAAAGGGGGAAGGAATCTCTATATATGAAGCTTGTTCATTATGCTAGCAGAGTGAAGACTCCTCATGAAAGAGATTTTTCTAAAATTGAATTGGTGACATGACCAATATGGTTTATACTTGCAGACAATTCAGACACTACTTGCTACAAAAGTCATTCACTTTTCTCACCAATTATTCATTGCTTCCCTAGCTATTCAATAATTCAAATATATCAAAAACGGTGATGAAATGGGTTATTGAGCTTCAGGAGTTTCAACTCACCTTTTCGGTGGAGGAAAGTACTCGGGCTACCTTGGCAGATCTTCTCACTTATAAGGATACTCCGGTTTTGGTTAAAGAAGAGGTGGTGCGAAAGAAGGAAGTCGGGATTCTTGCTATCCTTGATGCTTCACTTATACTTTGATGGTTCTTATCAAAGAAGTCATGATGCTTCTTCAGGAGGCATTGTTCTTTATGATGCACAAGGAAATCTTATGAGGAAGCAAGGGCTAAAACTTGATGCAAAGAGTGACAATGAAGCAGAGTACATGGCTCTTGAAGGTGGTTTGCATATTTGCTTACAATTGGGAATTGGACTCTTGCAAATTAAAGGAGATGCTTTGTTGGTTGTGAATCAAGTGTTGGGAGTATGGAAGAATAAGAACCCTAAACTGAAGAATTTATGCTTCAAAGTGACAGCGTTGCTCAAAAAGCTTGAAGCATGGAGTTTGCAGCATATTGAGAGGTCTCTAAATGAAGAAGCTCGTGATGTTGCCTAAGAGATAATCACTTGTGCGTTTGTGGTAAAGGCAGATGCCCCTTTATATCATGGGAGGGAAATCTTATCAAAGGCAGTGGATTTTCTATTGAGAGGTATTCTACCTGAAGGTTTACCATCTTCTAAAAATTATGCGTTTATAAGAAAAGCCAGGAAATACAAAATGCTTGATGATGTGCTTTACATGAAAGGAGGTGATCTGGTTTCGTGTTGTGTGCCTTGGAAAGAGGAAATTTATAAAATCCTGGAAGAAAATCATGTGGGATCTTGTGGAGGCCATTTTGCTATGAAGATCATGTTGCATAAGGTCTTGCAAGAAGGTTATATATGGCTGAGTATTCAGCGGGATGTTAGTCATTGGTGCAAGTCGTGTTTGCCTTGTCAGAGGATGGGAAAGAGAATTTTGAAGCCTGAATTTTGGAAGACAATTCTAGCTTTTCATGTGTTTGAGAAATGGGGCTTCGATGCCATTGGAACCTTACCTATGACTAGCAAAAGAAATTCTTACATCTTGACCGCAGTGGATTATTTGTCACGATGGGCACAAGCCAAGGCTATCAAACATATTACCAGTAAAGAGATGGGAAAGTTTGTTTATGAGTACATATGTTGCAAATTTGGTGTGCCACTAGAGCTACTTTCTAATAGAGGACCGGGATTTAGAGAAGAGTTGTTTGATTTCTTATGTGAAAAGCTCAATATACAGCATAGGTAGAGTTCTCCCTATTATCGACAATGCAATGGTCTTAATGAAAGATTCAATGGAGA